>NC_135573.1:207260956-207560956 GCF_965152235.1 Eretmochelys imbricata | reverse complement strand
TCTGACACAACATTAAGATATTTTATCAAGATTTTTGGTTGGTTGTAAAACAAGCTAGAGCAACAGAAGTCTTTCATCTTTAAGCCAAGACATCCTGCTGATACTGTAATTGATAGTTCACTCACCTATATCATTTGTTTTTATTCATGTAGCAGCATAGCACAGTTTACAGAAAGTCGATTACTGACGCTAACACACATCAGCTAGTTTAAAAGATTTTATTTGTTACAGTGTGTCACTTCACTACTTTTGCTGAATTTGAATTACTGTATTATAAAAAACTTGACTGACCCACCAATCACCGCTCACACACAAACATGCCCTGGGGTAAATTAAAACTTAATTGGCTAAAATATTTTGTGATGTGATTCAGCTGCCATCAGTGGAGTTAAACCAGAGATGAATGTGACTGATTTATTTCAATTTTATAAATTCCTAATACCGGTGTATCATGGTCAGTGAAATTGAAGTCAGAGGGCCAATGTTTCCGGGGGGGACTGTTGTTGAGGAGACAGCAGTGGAACAGGGAGTTAGGCTGGAAGTAGCTCAGTAGTTTGGACAGAGCAGTCCACAGGGCCAGGCAGGGTTGCCAGGTGTCCAGTTTTCGACCGAAACACCCAGTCAAAAAGGGACACTGGCAGCTCTCATCAGCACCGCTGACTGGGCCGTTAAAAGTGTGGTCGGCGGCACAGTAGGGCTAAAGCAGGCTCCCTGCCTGCCCTGGCTCTGTGCGGCTCCCGGAAGTGGCCGGCATGTCCCTGCAGCCCCTAGGTGCAGGGGCAATCAGGGAAGCTCTGCACCCTGCCCTGCCCCAAGCGCTGCCCCTATAGCTCCCATTGGCTGGGAACCGTACCCCAACACCCACTCCTGTAGCCCAACCTTCTGCCCCAGCCCTGAGCCCCCTCCTACAGTACGCCAAACCCCTCATCCCCTGCCCCACCCCAGAGCCCACACCCCCAGCCGGAGCCCTCACCCCCTCCCGCACCCCTGCACCAACCCAGTGAAAATGAGTGAGGGTGGGGGAGAGTGAGCCACGGAGGGAGGGAGCTGGGCCTTGGAGAAGGGGCGGGGCAAGGGTGCTCAGTTGTGCGATTAGAAAGTTGGCAACCCTATCCACAGGGTTTAATAAAGTTCCATTTGTTCAACTTTAACTGTAATTGATAGTTAACCTGCATTCAGCTTCACACTTTGTGAATGAAACATGGTAACTTGTAATGGCTGGCAATACGCTGTTCATAACCCCCAGGGAGAAAGCAATGCACAGGCACTGGCCTTTTGCTCACAGATATCAAAGTGTAGGGCAGGGAGTTGTGCAGCCTTAAAACCCTGGTCAGGAGGGAGAGAGACCGAGTGTCTACCCAAGAGAGGTGATGTCTAGGAGCTGGAAACCTTAAGTGGGTGCCCTTGAGGGACCATGGAGCATAGTAGGGGAACTAGAGGTGTGGGGGGTGCTGCAGCACCCTCTAGTTTTACACGGGGCTTCGGCTGACAGCCCTGCGCCCAGGCTCTGCTCCTCCTGACCCCGCACTCGGTGTTCCGGCTGCTAGCCCCACACCCGGGGCTCTGCTCCCAGCCCCACATGCAAGTCCCGGCTGCCAGCCCCACACCCAGGGCTCCGCTTTTTGCCTTGGAAGAATTCAAGGAATTTGCATGCAAACAGGAGTTTGACCACCACACCTCCTCCCTGGCATACCCACAGAGTAATGGTAAATTGGAATCAGCTGTGAAAACAGTTAAGAAGCTGTTGCACAAAGCTGTTTCTGCTGGTTCAGACCTCTTGTTAGCATTTTTGGCACACAGGAACACCCCTTCACAGGGGTGCCAAAACAGTCCAGTACAGGCACTCATGGGACAAAGGACCAAAATCCTGGTAGCAGTGATGCCTGTTGCAGCCAGAGGGATGGAGATGGCAAACAATCTGAGAAAGCAGGTACTAGAGTACAACAGGTCAGTCTACCGGCCCTGGAGACAGGCACTCCTGTGAGGAACCAGCCATTAGAAATACCAAGAGTGGACTAAAGGAGTCATGGGGGGTGTAGTGGCACCCAAGGTGACTACACAAGAGATACAAGTGAGCTAAAGGAGCAGAAGCCACTTACAAGCTAGCAGACATGGTACTCAGAGAGAGCCTACAGAGATCACCAGAGAATGGAGAGACAGAAAACCATCCAGAGGCCAACCCCGCAGGGAGGGAGGAAACGCCACAGAGAGAGTTTGCTAGACTGCAGACAGGTGACAGGGAGAAAGATAGGTCACTCCCTAGTTTGGTCTCTTCAACAGGCAATCACACCATCTCAAAGACTATATAAACAGCTGAGTCTGTGGTAAAGACAAGACTCCAACTCGGCTACATAATAGCAACCTCTGGCCAAAGGGATACAAGGTGGGGGTTTGGGCATCAATTTATTTGTTTTTAATGCTTATATTAATATATTTGTAAGATTGGGAAGATGTATCATGATCAGTGGAACTAGAGTCACAGGGCCAATGTTCTCTGGAGAGACTATTATTGGGGGCAAACCAGTGGAACAGGGCACATAGGGAGTTAGGCTGGAAGCAACTCTAGGATTACCATACATCTGTATTTTCCCAGATATGTCCGGCTTTTTGGTTCTTAAATTGCCATCTGGGATGAATTTTTAAATATCTAAAAACGTCTGGGATTTTGCCGTTATTATTTTTCCCCAAAGAAGAGTTGATCATTCAAGAAAGAGAGTGAATGTTGATTATTCGAGAAAGAAAGTGAATGTTGATCATTTTAGAGAGTGCCCGCTTTTCCCCCCTAGCTCCCAGCGCTGGCGCTGCTAAACAGTTGTTTTGCACCGTGGGGAGGAGGGGGAACGCGGCACAATCAGAGGAGGAGGTGGGGCGGGGATTTGGGGAAGGGGTCCAATGGGGCAGGGAGGGGGCAGAGTTGGGGTGGGGACTTTGGGGAAGGGGTTGGAATGGGAGCAGGGAAGGGGCGGGGAAGGGGTGGAGTTGAGGGGGGGCCGGGAGGGAGGGGTGCGAGCAAATTCCCCTCCCCCTCCCCCGTGGAGTGTCTTCGTTTTTGAATGTTCAAATATTGTAACCCTAAGCAACTCAGTCACATGGACAGAGCAGTCCACAGGGCTTAGTAAAGTTCTAGCATTATACTTTATGAATGAAACAACAGGGAGGGAATGAGTAAAGATTTGGGAGCTTTTTTCACCGGTATCAAAGGAATTGACTGGTGCTGTGAAAGCGACAAACTTGGGTCCAGAGGAGGGCAGGTAAATAGCTTCTCGCTGCACAAGAGCCCCCTTCTGGCTGATCCATGGAGAAGTATTATTCACCTCAGAAATGTTATATGGCCAACATTTTCAACATGGCTTCTAATTTGAGGGGCCTCAGATTTTGGGTGCTCATTAGGCTCAAGATGACTCAAGTTGGACTCACAAAACTAGTGGATACTTGAAAACGTTGGCCTACATAAGCAACTAGAGGCTTACTATGGAGTATGGACAAAAGAAAGCTAGTCTTTAAAATAGGGGATTCAGAACAATAGGCCAGTGTTCCTTGAGACTCAACATTTTAACTAGGAGCAAGCATAGTAAGGGAGATAAGCTTATATATCTGGAGGGAAGGCACAACACACAAAAGGAGGAACGAAGGAATATTATGAAGAAGAAAGGCCAGTTGTGGTAGCAGACTGTGTAACACTGCAAGAGGCAATGTTGTTTAGTGGTTAAAACACACAAATGTGTCTGAACTCTGCTCCTGATTTTCTCACTGACTTACTGTGAGATCCTGGGCATATCACTTAACCTCCCTGTAGCGCAGTTTGGCCATCAGTAAAATTCAAATACTTTTTGTCAAAAATACTTGTTCTCATTGAATATTAAATTCATGTCAACATGTAAACGTGTTTTTGAGATAGCTGAATGCAAAATGTGTCTTATTTTTAAGGGAAGACTCTTTTTTTAATCATGCTGCATAACTCAAAAGGGCTGACCAGAGGCCAAGTTACTGTACAAGTTACTATGGACAAATTAAATTCTATCAAAAGTAGGTTCCATCATGACACATCAGAGGTAACAATATCAGAAGACATTTTAAAAAAATCAGATCCATTGGAGGTTAAAATTCAGCCAGTTCGGAAGCTCCATAAACAAACTTAGAACCTAATTCTGCACTGGGATTCACTACACTGCACACTTCTTTTGGTGGCATGTAGTGTACATACCCATGTAACCTCTCTAGCATGGGTATAAAGAGCAATGTAGATGGTAAAGCACAGCTTAGGTGAGCAGAGTAAAGCCACACCTGAAGGGTGTGGGCATGTAGTTGAATACATACCCTACATGGCTTTCTACTTGCCAAGCTAGGCTTTCCCATCCATACTGTTATTTATAGCAGTGTAGTAACCTGCTGCCTCACCGCTGCTGGAGTCTTTCCCTGAAAAAGACTCCGGCAACAGGAAAAGGCTTTAGCGCAGGGAAAGGCCCTGGCAGTGGAGAAAATCTCCAAGAGTGGACAAAGGCTTTGGCAGAGGAAGGGAGCGGGGGAAGGCTCAGCCTCTGCTTCCCCACTGTCAGAGCCTTTCCTTGCCCCAGTGAAAGGCACCAGCAACGGGGAGCTGCTGAAGCCTTTCCCCCAGTGCCTCACCTCTGCCAGAGCCTTTCACTGACACATGTACCTACACACCACAGGGTGGACACAGTGTGCTTTCCACTGCGATATGTAGCTACACATATACTACACACCACTGAAAGTTGTGCGCAGTGTAGATGTAGCCTTACTGTCCTACTGACTTCACCCAGGTGCTGGAGTCCACACTAGTGACTCTGACTCTTTTATATTCAAAGTTCAGTTACATATTAAAAGGCAGGCAAGTGATTGGAACGTGACTGGATGAAGTAGAACACAAAGCTCCACGGAGAGAAAAATAAATGAAAAAATTTGTAAAAATCTACACTGCCTAAGCCAAATATCTTATAACTAGGTTAAAAGAATCCACTTCAAAAGAAGAAGTGGAGACTTGAAAACTGCATGGAAAAGTCCTATAGAATTCAATAGGATGGAAGATAATAGGGTTCTGGAGAAACTAAACAGAATTCTATATGCTTGACTTTAAAAGGGCTATACAATTTAGTACAGAATTGTCTCCATGCTATAAAATGTTATAGTCTGGTTTAAACATTCTATAGGAAGCTTCATTCTTTATGACATTCTATAGGGCTTTTCCATAAAGGATAGCCCACCAAACTGTAGTCATTTAAGAATGCTGAGATTACAAGTAACAGGAGCAAGAAGCTATGTGGCAGGTCAAACAGACAGAAAGGGCTAGACCCTTGCAGTTTTGGGAGAGGGGGAAAAAACTACGTTTTTATGTCTCAGCTACATTGACAGTTCTGGCCATATACTGTTCTTTGAGGTGAAGAAAAACACTTCTCCATGGATCAGCCAACAAAGAGCTCTTGTGTAGCGAGACACAATCTGATTGGCTCAGTCCCTTGCCAAAAGGGTTTGCCTCAAAGTAAATACAAAAAAAAAGTGAGCTGTTTGCTCAAACTCTGGAGACACCCCTTAACACAACTGGCTCCTTCCAAGTCTCTCCCCAGTCTTTTGGGAAGACTCCATATACGTCCACCCCAATTTCCTGGCAGACCTTGCCAGAATCCCAGGCTACTGGCCCAGCTACCCTGGGAACTGCAATTCCCAGTAGTCTCTGAGCTAATTTTCTTCCTCACTGCTGAGGGGTAGGGCCCTACCAAATTCATAGCCATGAAAACCACGTCATGAACCAAGAAATCTGGTCTTTCGCTGTGAAATGTGGTCTTTTGTGTGCATTTACACTTTTTACATTTACATCCTCTATTTTAGAGGTATTATTCCTGTAATTGAGTGGTACTGGTCCAGGAGAGTTCTCCTAATCATCAAAGGGTCAGAACACCTTGCTACAGAGGCAAACTTTTTTTTAATTGACTGTTTGAAAAATTGCCCTATAGAAAGTGGGTCTGTCCTATACCAAGTAGCAGTCATCGACTCATAACATCCCAGTACTGTGATCAGGCAAATATGCAGATGGCATAATGGGGGAAGATTTCTTGAGCTCCATTCCCTCCCTTGAGCACCAGGCCCACTGTTGGTAAATTACTTCCAGATCTGTTGGGATGAAAGGCACTAAATAACATGTTGGTTATTTATTTTCTCTCTGTGTTAGCATTTTCAAAGGCCTAGAGAATGCCAGTGTCGCAGAAGAAATAATGAAAACACAAAAGCAACTAAGATTTTTCTCAGGGTCACCATGACCTGCTTACAAAACAAGCACCATCCAATGTAGATTAGCAAGGTATTTCTACATATCTCATTTGGCTCTACTGCTAGAATGCTTGTGTGATAAATGGGAGATACAGAAGTACTTCATGCTCTCCAGAAGGTCCCAGGGTTTCCCCACAGTGACTTCATGCAAAGTGTCTTTATGTCCTTGTTTTATGTTATGCAGGAGAAATTTTCTTAACAATTGACAGATTGTAGTTCTAACAATCTGGCCAAAATGAACTGAAGGAAGGCAGAGTTTGGTGCTCTGCTATAGTGTAGGGTTATCAGAACATCTTCATTTGCATAACAGAAATGTTGCTATTCTGATGCATATTTTTTCACCTATTGTGGAATGTTATGCTCTTATCTAACTAATAAAACAGAGCAGAACTTCATTAATCCATACTCCAATGAACTTCATATTTTGTAACCTGCAGAAAAATGTGGCGGTCCCTCTCTCACCCTATAAAGATTTAATAGCAGACACTATTCTAAAGTCTCATCACTAAAATTTAATTATTTTACAAAATATATTATGTGGTACCATATTTACTAGTACATAAGGTCATCACTAAAATGTTGACACTCATTGTCTGAAAGTAATTAGAGCCACTGCAGTATTACAAAAAGAAAAGGAGTACTTGTGGCACCTTAGAGACTAACCAATTTATTTGAGCATAAGCTTTCGTGAGCCAGTGCTCACTTCATCAGATGCATACTGTGGAAAATACAGAAGATGTTTTTATACACACAAACCATGAAAAAATGGGTGTTTATCACTACAAAACGTTTTCTCTCTCCCCCACCCCCCACTCTCCTGCTGGTAATAGCTTATCTAAAGTGATCACTCTCCTTACAATGTGTATGATAATCAAGGTGGGCCATTTCCCGCACAAATCCTGGGAGACAAGCCAGTCCTTCCCTACAGACAGCCCCACAACCTGAAGCAAATACTCACCAGCAACCACATACCACACAACAGAACCACTAACCCAGGAACCTATCCTTGCAACAAAGCCCGTTGCCAATTGTGCCCACATATCTATTCAGGGGACACCATCACAGGGCCTAATAACATCAGCCACACTATCAGAGGCTCGTTCACCTGCACATCCACCAATGTGATATATGCCATCATGTGCCAGCAATGCCCCTCTGCCATGTACATTGGCCAAACTGGACAGTCTCTACGTAAAAGAATAAATGGACACAAATCAGATGTCAAGAATCATAACATTCATAAACCAGTCGGAGAACACTTCAGTCTCTCTGGTCACGTGATTACAGACATGAAAGTTGCGATATTACAACAGAAAAACTTCAAAACCAGACTCCAGCGAGAGACTGCTGAATTGGAATTAATTTGCAAATTGGATACAATTAACTTAGGCTTGAATAGAGACTGTGAGTGGCTAAGTCATTATGCAAGGTTACCTATTTCCCCTTGTTTTTTCCTACCCCCCCCTTCAGATGTTCTTGTTAAACCCTGGATTTGTGCTGGAAATGGCCCACCTTGATTATCACACACATTGTAAGGAGAGTGATCACTTTAGATAAGCTATTACCAACAGGAGAGTGGGTTTGTTGGGGAGGGTGGGGAGAAAACCTGGATTTGTGCTGGAAATGGCCCACCTTGATTATCATACACATTGTAAGGAGAGTGATCACTTTAGATACGCTATTACCAGCAGGAGAGTGGGGTGGGGGGAGAGAAAACCTTTTGTAGTGATAAACACCCATTTTTTCATGATTTGTGTGTATAAAAACATCTTCTGTATTTTCCACAGTATGCATCCGATGAAGTGAGCTGTAGCTCACGAAAGCTTATGCTCAGATAAATTGGTTAGTCTCTAAGGTGCCACAAGTACTCCTTTTCTTTTTGAGAATACAGATTAACATGGCTGTTACTCAGAAACCTGCAGTATTACAGGTATTCCCCATACCACTGTGCAAATGCTACTTACTTTACATTTGCAACCACACTGTACTATGAAGTTTTATGAATAATTAAATCCAAAGTACAGTTGGCAAAATAAATGAACAATGTTTTATGATGCATTAACCTTATGGGTTTTTTTGTGCGTGTGTGTTTTAAACCCTGTTTGTTCATTTTTGGCTAATTCACAAAATTCAGTAACTTGTAATAGGTTGTCATTAGTGTAAATTAGTAAAATCGTGCTGGAGTCATTAATCTGAGAAAAAGATGCATAAATGCAAGCTAAGCTGACTCGTTTTGATTTGGCTCTTGCAAACGGCACTGAATTGGGGAACTATATGTTCGAAGTTCTTGGGAATCAGAAGACACTTAGATACCATGGTGATAGGTGCTGTGTAATAGTCAAGATTGGGGGACCTGCAGCGCTAAGTGCAGTCGCTGACCGAGTTTACAATCTAATCTAAAACAAGGCTCAACAAGAGGCTGTAACAGACAAAAAGGGGAACAGTGATACTAACTAGATAGATACACAACAAAGGAATATAGAGCCTCACATCTAAATTGTAACTTCAAATCCATCTCAGATCAGTAAAGTCCAAAAGCTCTGATCAACCGATTATCATTCACTGGCCTCTCTGATGTGTCTCAGATGCTCCCACTGCTGCTGTAGTTTTAGTTCTTTCCTCCTCATCTACAGGATATAGGCTGACAACATTCAGTTTGCTAAACACAAGAGATCAAATTATGATCTATTACGCTGATACAATCCCACTGAAATAAAAGGGGTTACAGCAAAAGAATTTGGCCATCATATTGCCAAACAATCCTTAGAAATGTGTATCTATCACAGTGTGGTTATTTCAGATGCACACTAGTTTGGGCTCCAAAATGTTTGCAAGTATTATTTATCCCACAGCAGAATGCTGAGTCTACAAACTGCTTGGGTGGCACCAAACATTTAATGATAATGGAGGAGTTGGGGTGAGCAAACCACGGAGACCTGCTCACAGTTCATTAGAAATGAAGGTTAGGATAGTCACGGTTCAGATGGCAGGGATTCTACTGTATTTTGGGCTATGGAATCACCCAATTCTCCATTTCTGCAACAAAAACTTCTGTGCTTTCTCTCAAGCTGCCCTTCATGTTCACAAGTTGGGAAAGCTCACAGTCAAAATCTGTAAGTCACTATCCTGTCTTCCTTCTAGTCTTTCCTCAAAACTCACCTCTTCTGGAATGCATGGAATGAAGTACAACCTGATAATGGCTAGGCAGGTGAAGAGCAGTTATCATTACTACTGGACAGCTGGGACTTGTGTACATCCAACTATTTGTCACCTCATCTCTCCCACCCCCACTTCTTGTTTCTTCTGTTATGTTGTGTCTCTTAGACTGTACGTTGTTTGGGGAAAGGACTGTCATTTATTATATGTTTGTACAGTGCCTAGCATAATGGATCCAATGTGGTTGAGGCCTTTAGGTGCTACTCCAACACAAATGTTGTTAATAATAAATAATGCTAATTAATAATAATAAAGCATTAATAGGTGAATGCCCATCTTGAAAGAGTGTACATTTAAAATAGCAGAAAGTAAGTGAAATAAAGTGGACATGACTCATTTTGTCAGGGATCTGGATTGTTCTTTTTTGGGAGAACCTACTTCAAAAATTTTCATCCACATATTACAGATGTGGTGTCCAGGCTAGACCTGGACAAAATTTTTTGAACAAAAATTTTTTTCACTGAAAAATGCATACTTGGGTGAACTGAAACATTTTGCTAATTCCTGTAGAATCCGCTGATTTGTTTCAGCTGAAAAAAAATTCAGAACATGGTAAACCTTTCATTTTGTCATTGTTGAAATGAAATGTTTCGTTTTCCGTTCAAAATGTCTTTTCATTTAAAATTGTGCTTCACTTATATTTTTTTGAAAGGGTAAAAAAAACCCACCTAAAATGAAACAAAATATTTTGTTTTGGGTCAAATGAAACATTGTTTTTAGACCAAAATAAATTTTCTTTGACTTTTTCATTTTGCTGAAATATTTTGGAAACAATTGTAATTTAGGGTCAACCTGATCTTTTTTTTTTTTTTAATTCAGTCACTGAACCAGAAAATTAGCTATTCGCACAGCTCTTCTCTAGGAACTTGCCAGCTATTTTCAGAATACATCCAATCAGCCACCGATTGTTGTTCGTACTATCCTAGTGCCTAGGAGTCCCAGTCAGAGACCAAGACCCCATTGTGGAAGGCAGCGTACCAACACGGAACAAAAAGATCAATCCTGCCCCAAAGAGTATAAGACTAGGGATAATAGCTGGGTACAGACAGACCAGGGAGAAAAAGAAAACAATGAGATAATATTGGGCAGCATTTGAGGAGGGATTCGAAGGTGGCTAATGAGGTAAATTAGTGGATGTTTACAGGGTATAACTCCCAAGTATGAGGGGCAGTATGGGAGAATGTCAAAAGGTGTTTGTTTGAAAATTTAACAAGTAGGCAATGGAGGCTGACTTCATGAGCCAAATAGAGGTCAGCATCAATGGGTCAATAGCAAATGAAAGTGCGGATTGACCATGAAGGACCTTGGAAGTAAAGACAAGCAGATTATATTTGATGTAATAAAGGGGGAGTCAGTGAAGGGATATGTCAAGGTTCCTTCCCCACTCTGAACTCTAGGGTACAGATGTGGGGACCTTCTTACCAGCTTAGGTTAAAAACTTCTCCAAGGTACAAACTTTGCCTTGTCCTTGAAACCTATGCTGCCACCACCAAGCGTGTTAAACAAAGAACAGAGAAAGAGCCCACTTGGAGACATCTTCCCCCCAAAATATCCCCCCAAGCCCTACACCCCCTTTCCTGGGGAAGGCTTGATAAAAATCCTCACCAATTTGCATAGGTGAACACAGACCCAAACCCTTGGACCTTAAGAACAATGAAAAAGCAATCAGAATCTTAAAAGAAGAATTTTAATTAAAGAAAAAGTAAAAGAATCACCTCTGTAAAATCAGGATGCTAAATACCTTCCAGGGTAATCAGATTCAAAACACAGAGAATCCCTCTAGGCAAAACCTTAAGTTACAAAAAGACACAAAAACAAGAATATACATTCCATTCAGCACAGCTTATTTACCAGCCATTTAAACAAAAGGAAATCTAACGCATTTCTAGCTAGATTACTTACTAACTTAACAGAAGTTCTGAAGAGCATTCCTGACCTGGTCCCAGCAAAAGCATCACACAGACAGACCCTTTGTTTCACCCTCCTCCCCTCCAGCTTTGAAAGTATTTTGTCTCCTCATTGGTCATTTTGGTCAGGTGCCAGTAAGGTTATCCTAGCTTCTTAACCCTTTACAGGTGAATTTTGCCTGTGGCCAGGAGGGATTTTATAGTTCTGTATATAGAAAGGTGGTAACCCTTCCCTTTATATTTATGACAGGATGCAAAGAAAGGACTGACATGGTCAAAACGACAGGCTAGGAAAATGACCTTGGCAGAGCATTCTGAAGGGATATGAGTGGGACAAGACTGCATTTGTCAAGTCCAGCGAGAAGAATGTTGCAGTAAGTGAGACATGAAATGATGAGAGTTTGGGGCACTGGAGAAAATATAGACTTTCTTTAAAGTCTCCAAGGCAACGTGTCATTTTTTTTCTAGCAAAGAAATCTCTTGCCATTCTTTTTATATCTGAATATTTCAGAAAAATAACCTGTTGCTCATAAGATAGCTCTTGATCACTTAAGTTATCCTTTTTACACTTTTAAATAATCATTATATTTTGCATTTCAGTGGGACTTGCTACTTTAGGAGGCCAGTTCTGCCAATGAGACTATTTACAGAGTGAAATGCTATTTAATGCACCATGTTGTAACGGGACCATGTGATGGAACAGTATTGGGCCAAGAAGGCTCCAATCTTCAGCAGCTGCTGGGCATGCTCTCTATAGAGGACCTGCTTAAAAGGGAATTCTGGCAGCCCAGCACAGGGAAGCATGGAGGAGAGACTGGCTTCAAGAAAGCAGACAGGCTGTAGCCACTGAGGCAGAGCAATTTACAGGGAAAAGACTGGGACTGGGAGTAAGATTAGGCTGGGATCCCACTCCCCCTGACTAAGTGGGGGACAATTGGACTCGGAGAGTGAGCTAAAAAGCATCCCCACCAGCCTCTTCAGCTAAAGCCCTGAAATACCGAGATGGTAAGCAGAAGGTTGGACCATGCCCCAAATTGAAGGGAAACAGGGAAGGTAGGAAGCGGCTCAGGGGAGGCTTAGAGAGGCAATCAGAAGGAACTGAGCCACCCCTCCCCTCTCTTCCCTTGGGCCCTGGGCCAGATCTGGTGGAGAGGGAGGGCCTGGGTCCCCCACCCTTCCCTCTTCCCCCTACTTTCTGAGAGATCCTGTACTCTGGGGTGGGAGGGGAGGGGCGGGAGTGATGAACTGTGAAGTGGCTGCCAGGCCCCCAGACTGCCTGGAAGAGCCAGAGAGACTGTTTGGCTGCAGCCTGACCAAAAGTCCTGCTGGCCCATAAGCAAAGCCTGCTACAAAGTGGTGGTGAATGTGGGAACTGTATAAAGAATGAGTAAAAGATGGATTTGGACAAGCCATTGAAATGGGTTGTGGAACAACAACAGCAGCAGCAGCAGATCCAGTTACCCTAGTAGCTGGTTGCCCAGCAACACCAGCAGCAACAACTCATCAAGGAATTAACAGCCAAGCAAAGAGACCAACAGCAACATCTTGTGCAGCAGATGGACACACTGTTTCACTCGCAGGCTATGCTGGGGAGTTCAGCAGCAGGCAGCTCTAGCCCAGGTCTAGACCTGAGTCCTCTGCTGAAGCTAACAAAAATGGCACCAGGGGACAACCTGGAGGCATTCTTGGTAACCTTTGACAGTGTGGCCTTATTGGCTTGCTAGCCTGCAGAGAGCTAGTGCCCTACTTGACAGAAGTGGCCCAGATTGTGTACTGGGGTCTCAATGTGATAGCTGCACCCTCGACTGAAGGTGGCCATCCTAGACATGTTTTGATATTTCCACCGAGACGTACCACAAGCAATTGGGGGGGGCGGGGGAGAAGAGGTTCACACCCAGGCCATGACCACAGGTTGTGGCCCAGTGCCTAAGCGAACATTGCTTGTGGTGGCTCCAGCCCAGCAAAAGTAGGGAGCCCAAGTAGCCAAAAGAATTGTCCCAGAACAGTTCACACAGATTCTCTCAGCTGGAGGATGGGAATGGGTGATGTACCACTCTCCTGAAACCCTCTCTGAGGTCATAACCTTGGTGGAGAAATACCAGTTCCTCACAAGGCCCAGAGCAGAAACCTTTTGGGCCAGTCCAGTCCCACCTCAACTAATCCAGGCAACAGAAGAGACAGCAAGAAAAGGGTGGGCCAGAAGGACCAGGCTATCTCGGCCTAGCAAGGATGTGGGGGAGGCAGATCAAGAATGGCAGGTGGGCATGTGCCTCCATCAGGACCAGGACTTAAGAAGTGAAGGGGACCAAAGGGCAAGGTCCTCCCTGAGGCCAACAGAAGCAGCAGGAGACTAGATGGGGCCTGTGACACCCTGGCACCCCAATATTCACCACTGTCATGTAATTAGGATGTGTTTTGTACAAAGTATGCCTTGTGAGATATCATTCTAAACATCTTGATCTGCTAGACATTAATATCTCATTGGACGGTATGTGTTATCGTAGTATGTGAAGTTATGGAGTTTGGCTATGTATGTGATACTGAAACATGTTGTGAGGTTGAAAACACCCACAAGCGGCCTTTCAGGTACAACAGTAAAAAGGCCAAACAATGTTAATGGCTCATTGAGGAAATTCACACAAGCCCAAGGATTACCCCATGAACTGTGTACAATAGAAACCTCTCAGAGATAGCACCATACAATGGGAAATGTTTGATCCAGCAAAAGAGCTTTCCAGCAAGAGGGAAGAAGATATAAAAGGGGGACAATGACATCATGGGTGGACCTCACTCCCCCTACAACAACACACGTGGAAACACCAGAGGAACAAAGACTGAACTGTGGGAAGTGATGGTCCCAAGCTAGAGGGATTTCTAGCTTGTGTATGAAAACCTGAAAAACCCAAGTTGCAGAGCCAAGACTGCTTGTGCCTTAAGAATCTGCCAGCCTGTTTATCACTCAGGATGAGGATTTGCTAAGTCATATCCTACCTATCTAGTGTGTTAAGCTCAGTTTGTGGTTTTGTTTTTTACTAGGTAATCAGCTTTGATCTGTTTGCTATCATTAAGGCTATGGTTTAGGCACGAGTATTTTTAGTAAAAGTCACTGACAAGTTGTGACATTATTAATATGAACTGGGACAGTATAGATCATTGTTGCAACCACTGTTATATATTTGCAGCAAATATTATACAAAGGTTGTTGTGTAAGGTGTCTAAGGAAAGGTTATGATTTGCTGATTATGATTATACTATCTGTATGGTTGTATCATTTTTGTAGTTGAAGTTATGAATATTAGCTATGTATTTGTATATCAATGTGTTTTGATTCTAAGTAGCCTTAGTAAAGCATTTGGTCAGCTTCTTGAGAAAGGAATTTGCAAATTAAGTGCCCAATCAAGAAACACTTAACTGACAATGGACCTTAGGAGACTCCAATCCACATAAGAAGTCTTCCTGGGAACGTTTAAGATAGCATGTGAGCAATGGCTGCCTCCTGTAAAGAACTGAGTCATGCATGGACATATGACTTGCCCATGTGACTCCAAACTTCATTTTGCTGTAATTTTCCACAGTAAGAACAAAGAGATGTCCTTACCCTGGAAGAGACTATAAAAGGTAGCTGCCTCATCTCCACCTTGTCTTGAATTCTGCTTCTTTCCTCTGGATGGACTTCACTACAGACTGAAGCTCTGAAAAAAGGACTAAATGACCCATCCCAGCTGTGGATGTACTCCAGAGACTTGATTTGAAGTTATAATCTGCAGCTTATTCCATCACTGCTACAAGCCTGAACCAAGAACTTTGCCATTACTGTATGTAATTGATTCCATGTAACTAATTCTAGCTCTCATCTGTATCTTTTTCCTTTTATGAATAAACCTTTAGATTTTAGATTCTAAGGATTGGCAACAGCGTGATTTGCGGGTAAGATCTGATTTGTATATTGATCTGGGTCTGCGGCTTGGTCCTTTGGGATAGGGAGAACCTTTTTTCTTTCACTGGGGTGTTGGTTTTCATAACCGTTCATCCCCATAACGAGTGGCACTGGTGGAGATACTGGAAAACTGGAGCGTCTAAGGGAATTGCTTATGTGACTTGTGGTTAGCCAGTGGGTTAAAACTCAAGTCTTCTCTGTTTGGCTGGTTTGGTTTGCCTTGGTGTGCAAAGGAACCCCAGCCTTGGGCTGTAACTGCCCTGCTTTAAGCAATTTGTCCTGAATTGACACTCTCAGTTGGGTCCCACCAAGGCCAGCCTGGTTACACAAGTCATAGGCAATAACCAAAAAGTCATCCATCACTTTTACTAAAAACACCCCTAACTAAATCTTTGGTGCTGTGTGGGGGAGGTTGCTCCAGTGGAGCTGCTGCTGGGGGTGGGTGTGCTCCAGTGGTTGCTGATGCTCCTGGAGGTGGGGGTGACCCAGGGCCCTGTCACCATTGCCACTGCTCCAGGCAGGGGGCAGCCCATGGCCCCGCCGCCACCACTGCTGCTCCGGGTCCAGTTGCCTGGGGCCACCGGAGCAGCGGTGAGTGGGGGCTGGCGGAACCATGATGAAGGATCTGTGTGGCAGTAGCCCTAAATCTGGCATATCTGGTAATAATTGGGTGAGATTGGTGGTTTTCTTAGAGACCTGATGCAGTCTGAGAATGGGGAGCCCCTGCATGTGACTGACAGTGACACTGGAAACAAGGAGACAGCGGAGCCGCAAGCCTTAGCAGGCGAAGGCAAGGAGGAAGACCCAGGACAAGGAGCATGCCCCCCCTCCCCCGCAGATGGCACCTTGGCTGTAATGGGACAGACTTTCCCCAAGGGGGACAAACAGAAGAAATTAAGTGAGCCGGCAGTGACCAACATATTTTTGGACAACATGGATTTTGTTGAAGAACAAAAAAATGACTCAACATTGGGATGAACCTATGAACAGCTCACCTGGGTCAATGGTGAGGTGGTAGAACTTCGATTCCAGAAACAATGGCCTCACTTCAAGCTAGAGAAAATATAGAGAACAGAGAAGGACCACCAGACAGGAGATGTTAAAATGCATTTGCTTGTTCCAAAGAAGTACCTCAGGGAAATACTATGTCTGGCATGTCACCCTGTGGGGGACACCTTGGTCAGGAGAAAATTCTCAACCAGGTGACACTTTGTCCACCAGGAGGTACAAGAGTACTGTGCCTCCTGCCCAGAATTCCAGCGGGCAAGTCAAGGGAAGGTAACCTGGACCCCACTGATACCCCTCCCTGTGGTAAGGGATTACATTTGAGGGGATCAGCCTGGACATAGTGGGCCCACTGGAAAAGAGTGCAGCTGGATTCCAGCACAGATTAGTCCTATTAGTCTATGCCACACGGTACCCCAAGATGATTCCACTACACTCCAGAAAGGCAAAAACCCTTGCCCTGGAGCTCATGAAAGTGTTTGCCCAGGTGGCGTTCCCTGGGGAAATAATCATAGATCAGGGCACCAACTTTATGTCCCATCTTATGAGGGAACTGTGTAGCTTGTTGATGCTAAAAGCTGTAAGAACATCAGTGTACCACTCCCAATTCTATGGTCTGGCAAAGAAATTAAAGTAGGCTGCAGAATTTTGTAGCTTTGGAAGCCTGCCCCTGGGACCAATTACTTCCACCACTCCTGTTCCCCATCCATGCAGTCTGTCAGGCATCGACAGGGTTCTCCCCATTCAAATTACTATACAGGAGACAGCCGAGGGGAGTAGTAGACCTCCTTTGGGAGACATGGGAGGAACTAAATTCCAAAGCTATGAACTCAGAACAATATGTGCTATAACTAAGAGAGAAGTCAAAGGCAGTAGGAGAGTTTGTGAGAGAAAATCTACCCAAGGCACAATGGGGCAAGTGCAAGTGTACAATAAGGAAACCCATGTCCAGGAGTTCCAACTGAGGGACTGGATGTTACTCCTGCTCCCCACCTTGGAATCGAAATTTTGGCTAAATGGCAAAGCCCCTTTGAAGTGATCTGATGAATTGGGGCAGTAAATTATGAGGTTCATCAACCCAGCAAAAGGAAAGACATTAAGATGTACCAGGTCAACCTGCTAAAGGCCTGGAAATATTGAGAAGGGCTCCTGCTAATGCCATATCCTCCAGAACGCAGGCCTCAGGCTTCCATAGCCCCCAGCTCTGAATAAGTCCTGGTCGGAGAAGACCCTGCAGATGTAGCAAAAGTGGCAGATCCAAAAATTTGCCCAGTCCTTCTTGGCAGTCTTTTCCACAGTTGCAGAACAAACTCATCTAGTGTTCTATCACATAAAGACTGAAACAGGGAAAAAGGTAAGCAAGAACTTTTGGCCATTGCCGAGGCGCATATGGGAAACAGTATAGAATTAACTGCAAGCTATATTAGACCTCAGGGTAGTCGAGGAGTCACATTGTGAGTGGCAAAGCCCTATAGTGTTGGTACCTAAACAGTACAGGTTGACCAGATTCTTCAGAGACTTCCAGAAGGTCAGTGGGGTATCCAGATTGGAGGCCTACCTGATGCTGAGGGTTGACAAATTGTTAGAGAAGTTAGGGGCTGCCAAGTATATCTCCACCCTTGACCTAACCAGGGGTCACTGGCAGATCCCCTTGATTCTGGAGTCCTGAGAAAAGACAGCCTTCTACATTCTGTTTGGCCTGTACCAATTCCAGACAATACTTTTGCCCTACATGGAGCAACAGCCACCTTCCAAAGGTTGATGGACAAGGTGCTTCAGCCTCATGATCAGGATGCAGCTGTGTGCATCGATGATATCGTTATCTACAGCAAGTCCTGGAATGAGCATTTAAAATATTTTGCAACAGTCCTGCAGGCCCTCCAGAAGTGCTGGACTTACAACTAATCCTGCCAAGTGCTGCCTGGCTAATTGAGAGGTGATGTACCTGGGGTATGCAGTTGGGGAGGGGGCGCCTATGCCCCTTTGTGGTAGGACAGGTCCAAGCTCTGGTGGAATGTTCTGCACGCACCACAAAGACTGTCCATACCAGGACAGTCCAGTGGTCTCTGGACTGCACCACAGCCTTCAAAAAATTAAAAGATCAACTAACTTGGGAGCCCATCCTGTTCCACCCTGATTTTCTAAACCTTTCATCCTGCAGATGCCTCCGATATCAGCCTTGGAGCCATGATTTTCCAAGAGGTGGAGGGAGAAGAACACCCAATCCTTTACTTTAGCTGGAAATTGTTCCCCTGGGAAGTGGCATACTCAGTGATAGAGAAGGATTCCTTGGCAGTAAAATGGGCGCTTGAAGCAGTCTGCTCTTACTTATGGGGCCAGCCATTCCATCTCATGATGGATCATGCAGCTCTTCAGTGGCAGAACACCACAAAAGACCATAACTTGAGGATTATGCTCTCATACCTCTCACTGTACCTGTACAAGTTTGAGCTACTGCATTGAGTGGGATGTGACCACGAGAACATGGACTTCTTTTTGCGGGACAGAGGAGACCTATCCATACAGGCCGACCCTGCAGCACTCAGCCTGAGAGGATAGGTGTGTGATGGGGCTTACAAACCCCACACTATGGAAAAAAGGAGTGGTGCAACAGTGTACGGCCAAAAAGGCCCTGCCCCTAAGCTGAGCATGCTCCCTATGGAAGGCCTGCTTAAAAGGGAGCTCTGGTAGTCCGGCAGGGGGGAGCATGGAGGAGAGATTGGTTGCAAGTAAACAGGCAGGTTGCAGCCACTGAGGCAGAGTAATCTATAGAAGTGGTTTTCAAACTAGGGCCGCCGCTTGTTCAGAGAAAGCCCCTGGCAGGCCGGGCCGGTTTGTTTACCTGCTGGGTCCACAGGTTTGGCCGATCGCGGCTCCCACTGGTCGCAGTTCACCACTCCAGCCCAATGGGAGCTGCAGGAAGGGCGGCCAGCACATCCCTCGGCCTGTGCCGCTTACCGCAGCCCCCATTGGCCTGGAGCGGCGAACCGCGGCCAGTGGGAGCCGCGATCGGCCGAACCTGTGGACGCAGCAGGTAAACAAACTGGCCTGGCCCACCAGGGGCTTTCCCTGAACAAGCGGCAGCCCTAGTTTGAGAACTACTGATCTATAGGGGATGTACCGTGATTGTGAGTAAGACTCGGCTGGGATCGCCCTTCCCTCTGACTAAGGGGAGGACACACACAACTGGACTCTGAGGCTATGTCTACACTATGAAATTAGGTCAAATTTATAGAAGTCCGTTTTTTAGAAATTGTTTTTATATAGTCAATTGTGTGTGTCCCCACACAAAATGCTTTAAGTGCATTAAGTGCATTAACTCGGCGGAGTGCTTCCACAGTACCGAGGCTGGTGTCGACTTCCGAAGTGTTGCACTGTGGGTAGCTATCCCACAGTTCCCGCAGTCTCCGCCGCCCATTGGAATTCTGGGTTGAGATCCCAGTGCCTGATGGGGCAAAAAACATTGTCATGGGCGGTTCTGGGTACATGTCGTCAGGCCCTCTCTCCCTTCCTCCCTCCGTGAAAGCAACAGCAGACAATTGTTTCGCGCCTTTTTTCCTGAGTTACCTGTGCAGACGCCATACCACGGCAAGCATGGAGCCCACTCAGTTCACTGTCACCGTATGTCTCCTGGGTGCTGTCAGACTTGGTACAGCACTGCTACACAGCAGCAGCAACCCATTGCCTTGCGGCAGCAGACACTGCAATAGGCCTGAAAACCATCGTCATCATGTCCGAGGTGCTCCGGGCCGCCTTGGTAAGGTTGGTCAGGAGCGCCTGGGCAGACATGGGCCCAGGGACTAAATTAGGAGTGACTCAACCAGGTCATTCTCTTTAGTCCTGCAGGCAGTCCTATTGTACCATCTTCTGCTGGGCAGGGAGGAGATGAGGATGGCTAGCAGTTCTATTGCACCATCTTCACCGAGCAGCCAGGAGATGTGGATGGCTTGCAGTCCTACTGCACCGTCTGCTGCCAGCCAAAGATGTAAAAGATAGACAGAGTGGATCAAAACAAGAAATAGACCAGATTTGTTTTGTATTCGTTTGCTCCCCCCTCCCTCCCTCCGTGAAATCAACGGCCAACAATCATTTTGGTGAGATCTGTCAGGGGCACCTTGGAAACTTTAATGGAGATTCAGTCCTACCTGAACTACCAGAGGGAGGGATAGCTTAGTGGGTTGAGCATTGGCCTGCTAAACCCAGGGTTTTGAGTTCAATCCTTGAGGGGGCCATTCTGTGTGACAGTTGTTTTTGTTTCTCCTTGATGTATAGCCACCCCCTTTGTTGATTTTAATTCCCTGTAAGCCATGTCGTCAGTCGCCCCTCCCTCCGTCACAGCAATGGCAGACAATTGTTCCGCGCCTTTTTTCTGTGCAGACGCCATACCATGGCAAGCATGGAGACCGCTCAGATCACTTTGGCAATTAGGAGCACATTAAACACCACGCACATTATATGCAGCACCACGCAGCAAAATATGCAGCACCAGAACCTGGCAAAGTGAAACCGGGTGAGTAGGCAACGTCAGCTCAGTGACGTGAGTGATGAGGACATGGACACAGACTTCTCTCAAAGCACGGGCCCTGGCAACGTGGGCATCATGGTGCTAATGGGGCAGGTTCATGCGGTGGAACGCTGATTCTGGGCCTGGGAAACAAGCACAGACTGGTGGGACCGCATAGTGTTGCAGGTCTGGGACGATTCCCAGTGGCTGAGAAACTTTCACATGCATAAGGGTACTTTCATGGAACTTTGTGACTTGCATTCCCATGCCCTGAAGCGCATGAATACCAAGATGAGAGCAGCCCTCACAGTTGAGAAGCGAGTGGCGATAGCCCTGTGGAAGCTTGCAACGCCAGACAGCTACCAGTCAGTTGGGAATCAATTTGGAGTGGGCAAATCTACTGTAGGGGCTGCTGTGATGCAAATAGCCAACGTAATCAAAGATCTGCTGATATCAAGGGTAGTGACCCTGGGAAATGTGCAGGTCATAGTGGATGGCTTTGCTGCAATGGGATTCCCTAGGGAACCCATATCCCTGTCTTGGCACTGGAGAACCAAGCTGGCAAGTACATAAACCACAAGGGGTACTTTTCAATAGTGCTGCAAGCACTGGTGGATCACAAGGGACGTTTCACCAACATCAACGTGGGATGGCCGGGAAAGGTACAGAACGCTCACATCTTCAGGAACTCTGGTCTGTTTCAAAAGCTGCAGGAAGGGACTTTATTCCCAGACCAGAAAATAAACGTTGGGAATGTTGAAATGCCTATAGTTATCCTTGGGGACCCAGCCTACTGCTTAATGCCATCATGGCTCATGAAGCCATACATAGGCAGCCTGCCCAGTAGTCAGGAGCTGTTCAACTACAGGCTGAGCAAGTGCAGAATGGTGGTAGAACGTGCATTTGGATGTTTAAAAGTGCGCTGGTGCAGTTTACTGACTCGCTTAGACCTCAGCGAAACCAATATTCCCACTGTTATTACTGCTTGCTGTGTGCTCCACAATATCTGTGAGAGTAAGGGGCAGACGTTTATGGTGGGGGGGGGGGAGGTTGAGGCAAATCGCCTGGCCGCTGGTTATGCATAGCCACACACCAGGGCGGTTAGAAGAGCACAGGAGGGCACGGTGCGCATCAGAGAAGCTTTGAAAACCAGTTTCATGACTGGACAGGCTACGGTGTGAAAGTTCTGTTTGTTTCTCCTTGATGAAACCCCCCGCCCTTTGGTTCACTGTACTTCCCTGCAAGCTAACCACCCTTCCCTCCTCCCTTCAATCACCGCTGCAGAGGAAATAAAGTCATTGTTGCTTCATATTCATGCATTCTTTATTAATTCATCACACAAATAGGGGGATAACTGCTAAGGTAGCCCGGGAGGGGTGGTGGAGGAGAGGAGCATCGGGAGGGGTGGTGGAGGAGGGAAGGACAAGGCCACACAGCACTTTAAAAGTTTAAAACTTATTGAATGCCAGCCTTCTGTTGCTTGGGCAATCCTCTGGGGTGGAGTGGCTGGGTGGCCGGAGGCCCCCCCACCGCATTCTTGGGCGTCTGGGTGAGGAGGCTATGGAATTTGGGGAGGAGGGCAGTTGGTTACACAGGGGCTGTAGTGGCGGTCTGTGCTCCAGCTGCCTTTCCTGCAGCTCAACCATATGCTGGAGCATATTAGTTTGATTCTCCAGCAGCCTCAGCATTGAATCCTGCCTCCTTTCATCATGCTGCCGCCACCTTTCAGCTTCAGCCCTCTCTTCAGCCCGCCACCTCTCCTGCGGGTCATTTTGTGCTTTCCTGCACTCTGACATTGTCTGCCTCCATGCATTCATCTGTGCTCTGTCAGTGTGGGAGGACAGCATGAGTTCAGAGAACATTTCATCGCGAGTGAGTTTTTTTCGCCTTCTAATCTTCGCTAGCCTCTGGGAAGGAGAAGATCCTGTAATCCTTGAAACACATGCAGCTGGTGGAGAAAAAAAAAGGGACAATGGTATTTAAAAAGACACATTTTCTAGAACAATGGGTACACTCTTTCACAGTAAATCTTGCTGTTAACATTACATACACAGCACATGTGCTTTCGTTCCAAGGTCGCATTTTGCCTCCCCCCACCGTGTGGCTAGCCCCTCCCCCTTCCCTGTGGTTAACAGCGGGGAACATTTCTGTTCAGCAACGGGCAAACAGCCCAGCAGGAACGGGCACCTCTGAATGTCCCCTTAAGAAAACCACCCTATTTCAACCAGGTGACCATGAATAATATCACTCTCCTGAGGATAACACAAACATACAATGCAATGCTTTGTTCTACAATGATTCCCAACTACGTGCTACTGGCCTGGAGTGGTAAAGTGTCCTACCATGGTGGACGGAATAAGGCTGCCCTCCCCAAAGAAACCTTTTGCAAAGGCTTTGGGAGTACATCCAGTAGAGCCGCGAATGCCAGGGCAAATTAATCATTAAACATGCTTGCTTTTAAACCATGTATACTATTTTAAAAGGTACACTCACCAGAGGTCCCTTCTCCACCTGGCGGGTCCGGGAGGCAGCCTTGGGTGGGTTCGGAGGGTACTGGCTCCAGGTCCAGGGTGAGAAACAGTTCCTGGCTGTCGGGAAAACCAGTTTCTCCGCTTGCTTGCTGTGAGCTATCATCTTCCTCGTCTCCAAAACCTGCTTCCATGTTGCCTCCATCTCCATTGAAGGAGTCAAACAACACGGCTGGGGTAGTGGTGGCTGAACCCCCTAAAATAGCATGCAGCTCATCATAGAAGCGGCATGTTTGGGGCTCTGACCTGGAGCGGCCGTTTGCCTCTCTGGTTTTCTGGTAGGCTTGCCTCAGCTCCTTAAGTTTCACACAACACTGCTTTGGGTCCCTGTTATGGCCTCTGTCCTTCATGCCCTGGAAGATTTTGACAAATGTTTTGGCATTTCAAAAACTGGAACGTAGTTCTGATAGCACGGATTCCTCTCCCCATACAGCGATCAGATCCCATACCTCCTGTTCGGTCCATGCTGGAGCTCCTTTGCAATTCTGGGACTCCATCATGGTCACCTCTGCTGATGAGCTCTGCACTCACCTTCAGCTTGCCAAGCTGGCCAAACAGGAAATTGAAATTCAAAAGTTTGTGGGCCTTTTCCTGTCCACCTGGCCAGTGCATCTGAGTTGAGAGTGCTGTCCAGAGCGGTCACAATGGAGTACTCTGTGATAGTTCCCGGAGGCCAATACCATCAAATTGTGTCCACAGTACCCCAAATTCGACCTGGCAAGGCCGATTTCAGCACTAATCCCCTTGTCGGGGGTGGAGTAAGGAAATCGATTTTAAGAGCCCTTTAAGTTGGAAAAAAGGGATTTGTCATGTGGACGGGTGCAGGGTTAAATCGATTTAACGCTGCTAAATTTGACCTCAACTCCTAGTGTAGACCAGGGCTGAGGATGAGCTGGGAAACAGCCCCACCATCCCCTGCATCTGAAGCCCTGAACTTTGTAGGCTGTAAGCAGAAGGCTGGGGCCATGCCCTAAACTGAAAGGAAACAGGGAAGGTAGGAAGAGGCTCAGGGGGAGGCTGATCTAGGGTGGCAGCCCAAAAGGGCTGAGACACCCCTCATCTCTCTCCCTTTGGGCCAGGACTCAGTGGAGAGGGAAAGCCTTGGTCCCCTTACCCTTCTCTCTTCCCCTAGACTCCTGAGAGATCCTGGAGGATTCCAAGGGTGTACGATGAAATGTGGCTTGGCCACTGGAGTCGCAGACTGGCCAGAAGAGCCATCTCAAGGTTTGGGGAGATTGTTTGGCTCCTAGGTGGCAGGGCCAGGAGGCTCTGTGTGCTGCTCTCACCTGCAGGCTCTCAGCCACAGAACCTGACCAGAAGGCCTGCTGGCCCCCAACTGAAGCCCACTACAGACCACTTGTAGAGGAAGGGGCTACCCATGGTGAGTGAAAACATCTGAATCAGCCCAATGTGAGCAAGAGTGACAAAATCTGGCCCTGGGTGTGCAAATTGGTTTAGAATTCCCAACAAGTATTTTCCTCACACCTTAAAATGGGCTTGCTCTGAGTGTTGTGATTTTTAACACCATGTCTGTTCAGACTTTAGGTGTTGTATTAAAGCCTATACAGAATCACATACAAATGCAGTTCATAAAAAGAAATGTTTAGGGAAGTACTTGATTCCTCGATTAAGTCAGGGCATATGCACTAGTGTGGTGATAAATTCAGTATATGCACATTCAGGATCTCTGGTTAGGGCCAATGTTTGCCTGATTCAGCATAGCATGCTTTAATAATGTAATTCAATTCTTCCTCATTTTTAATATTATTTGAGCCCTTTAATATAATTTGGCGAGCTATTACAGTTGTTACAGCTGCTAGTTTTGCCCTTAATACTGATTTCACTTATGACCTCAGTCAGAACAAGATTTAAAGTTTGGGATGATGTAAGTGAATAAGGATTATTAGATTTATTCATATGGCAATTTAAATAAGAAACTGCCTGGCTTAAAATAAACGATAAATGAAAAATGCATGTGATTTATAGACCCATCCATTCTAAAGATTTATAAGTGGAGGAGGATGATGAAGTAAGAGACAGACCTGATTACATGAAATATGTAATTTTCATAATGCAATATTGGAAGCAAGCTGCTAAACACACCAGCATAACAATGATTGGCTAAGCAGTTCATTACAATATTACTGTACAGCTGGTATGCAGTGGCCATGCAGACCGCTGAGCATTTTTATTCCCTTTATCTCACAATGGGGGGAGAATATGTTCTGATGAAAAGGCTCTTCTTTTCACTCACTGCAATGGAGTCTCTCTCAGAGCATGCTCGGAAATTTGTATCCCTTTTAAGCTTTGTTTATTCTGCCCCCATTTCAGAGCCCAGCTGAATCTTCTCTATTTTCCCCACTTTCCTATGAACAGAAATGCAGGCATCCTCAAGGCCACACGCCATGATTCCTGCCCTGTCCTCTGCAGCTCATCCAACTGTCCAGAATCAGCCACAGAAGGGGATTGCTGCAGTGCCCTGCGTGGCATTCACTCCTTCACAAGGGTAGAGCATGCTCAGACACACTGTTGTGGAAACTAGAGGACCAAAAATATTGTTCAGCTTTTCTACAAGTTATCAGATAAGAGCAAACTAGTTTGTTCCCTGCATTAAGCTTATATTATATTGCGTGTCATAGATTTTAAGGCCAGAAAACCTTTATGATCATCTGACCTTCTGCACAACACAGGCCGCAGAATTTTACTGAGTGCTTCCTGAATTTTATCTCTTTATTTTAGCACTGAATAGGTGCCATTGAAGGGCAAAACTTCTTTCTGTGAATACTTGCTCCTGATTAATGTGTTATAAAGCCTCATGGATTACATAGATTAATAGTACTTTGACATCTCTAAACCCTAGAGCCCTATTGTGAACTGCAGCTTGAAGAAGTGTGTGCAATCTAATCACAAACAAACAAAAAACAGTGCACTGTCTGATGATTGTGACTCGGCAATGCACACTCACCTGCAGCTTTGGTTGAGGGTACCAGCCTATGCCACAGTAGAGGAATGAATAAACTTTTTATGGGGAAAAGTAACACATGCATTCAGAATGAAGGGGTCTTCAATAACATAATTTGCATGAAACAGAGTTGACCCAGAAAATACTAATCTAAATCCCAACCTGATTTGTATAGAGTAATTTAATTTCCTCCCTAGTAGTTATATGGATTTTATCAATTATACCAATTAAATTGTCAAGCAGATTTATTGACCAGTCATCCTCAAGACACTTTCTTTGATGTACTATTCTGGTATCATCAACTGGTCATGCATGTCTAATTTCAGGTTTTGGTGTCATTATGTGCATTTGAAAAGCAATCAGAATTCTCAAAAGGAAGGCTTGTAATAAATTACTGCTATGAGCCAAATTTTCAAAAGGGGTCGCTACATTTTTCACCTACAATTTTGTGCCTGCAATTAATGGGAGGTGCAATCAATTTAGATGCCTGATGATCTGAGTTGTGGGATATATGACAATTCTGACTACAAATCAGGCAGTTAGAGATCTGTATGTTAACAGCTACATTCCAAACTAGATTGCTTTTGCAAGAATGCATATGCAATTCATTGTGGATGCAAAATTTCAAGTACAAAATTAGAGGCCGCTTTTAAATTTGCCAACCTCTGTTTCTTTTTTACACTGAATTCTTTCTGTTCCTTGGTGTGCTAGTCAGTTGATATATTTTCTGAAATAACCTTGTTATCCACTGTGATTAATCTGACTAATAAAATAAATTTGAATTTGACAGAATGAATTAGAATCAAACACCTCATTTCCATGAAATGAGTTGCAAAAAATATATTTTTATGTGTTGCAGCTCTGGATTTCTTCTTAACCTATTTTAAAACATTACACACAGGCTTGCCAAGACAAGAGAAAAATGCCAGGAAAGTCAGCCACTGTCTGCTATTTGCAGTCAAAAAGAAATAAAGGTGCAAAATGGAGACCATTGCCTTGGAGAAGATTCACTAGTCAAACAGAAAAGAGCAAATCTAAGTAACAAGTAATCCATTCATTCGAATGTGTTTCCCGTCTCCCACTAGATGGGTTGCCGTAGACAGAGTAAGAGGAAAGCTGCAGAGTCAGTGGAAAGTGAAAGTAAAAGTATTCTGGGGTGTGATGCAGCCATCAGCCAGTTCTAGGGCAGACCACCACTTTTTAGAGTTAGGGAAGCCGACTTTCTAATCGCACAAAACTGAACACCCTAGGCCCGCCCCTTCCCCGAGGCCATGCTCCCCCCCCCCCCCCCGGCTCACCATATTCCCCCTCCCTCGGTAGTTCACTCCCCCCCCCCACACACACACACACGCTCACTCACTTTCACTGGGCTCAGGTGCGGGCTCTGGGGCAGGGCTGTGGATGAGGGGGTTGGGGGGGTACAGGAGGGGACTCCACGCTGGGGCACGGGCTTACCTCGGCAGCTCCTGGTCAGCAGGGCTAAGGCAGGCTCCCTGGCTGTCCTGGCACCGCGCTGCGCCCCAGAAGCAGCCAGCAGGTCCGGCTCCTAGGTGGCGGGGCCAGGAGGCTCTGTGTGCTGCTCTCACCTGCAGGCTCTCAGCTGCAGTTCCTGGCCAATGGGAGTGCAGAACTGGTGCTCGGGGTGGGGGTAGCATGTGGAGCACCATGGACCCCCCCGCCTAGGAGCCAGACCTGCTGGCCTCTTCCGAGGCACAGCACAGTGCCAGGACAGGTAGGGACTAACCTGCCTTAGCCCTGCAGCACTGCTGACCAGATTTTTACCGGCCCAGTCGGCAGTGCTGACCGGAGCTGCCAGGGTCCCTTTTCGACCGGGCATTCCAGTCAAAAAGTGAACACTTGGCAACCCTACGTTGTATTAAAGGATTGTTGGTGTTCAAGACAATGTGGAATCATCCTGTTCTTTCGGAGACCCCTGGTCCTATAGTATCGTCATGGTACGTTTCAGAGCTGTTCTCTGTATTTCCCTCCCCAAGCATTCAAAAACTATGAGTCAGGTCCCCAACCCCACCCCAAATCACGAGATTTGCTTTAAAGGTGCTTTTTAAAAAACACATTTAGGGAGGAGGGGGGGAATTTGCCTTCTAGTTACTGAGCCTTAAAGTACACTCTGGTCATGTTGTCAAGCTTTTCTTTCCAACCATGAGGACTAGAAACTTTCTTTTGTTCAATGGAAGATGAGATTCTCACCTATTCACATGCTTCCACAAGCTAGAGTTTAAGAAAAACACCTCCCAAAAATCATGACAGTTGGCAACACTATTGGGATTAGCTCCTAAATAGCACATTAGCAGGTAAAACTGCAAAGCGCTTTTAAACCAGATTACAAAGAAGTCAGTTTTTAGACAGTTTTACATGCTACTTGCCATTAATGTGTGTTATAAAAAGAATAAAAATAAATCAGGAGCAGGCCACCAGACAGTGGGGTGACAGTGATAGTTAGCACTCTTCTTGAACCCCCATAATTAGTGTAAAGATCTGATAGTCTCTCCAAAATTAACTCATGTCATCCAGCTGGGCCATTTCATCTTCAGTCACTGAAAGTCAAAGTTCCATAAATGCTATACCTACCTTGAGCCAGAATCCCACTACCGACTGTCTTTAGCATTGCAATATTTATTCTGACGGGAAATGCTAGTACAGAACTATCATCAGCTAAAGTGCTTTATGGAACAGATTAGCCACAGCTGCAATGAAAATTAACCACCTGGTCTAGGATGAGTCAGTATGTTATGATGAAAAGTGCCTAGTGAAATAAAGATGCTAGCCTGAAATGACTTGTTAGCAGAATTTACAACAATCCTTACAACACTGGCATTTTCCAGCCAAACGCATGCCGGTGAGCATGTGTACGTATCTGCAGCACACACAAAGTACAGAGCCAAACAACACTTGCCTCCGTGCCAATGTCCTTTCCCAAAATTCCCATGCACAAGGCAGCTACAGCTGGCACGTACTGAGCATGAGCAGTCGGGTGCTGCTGGTGTTGCCAGCAGCACTAAACACTACACAAGAAGTTCCCTAGGGAGGTGGTGGAATCTCCATCCTTAGAGGTTTTTAAGGCCCGGCTTGACAAAGCCTTGGCTGGGATGATTTAGTTGGGGTTGGTCCTGCTTTGAGCAGGGGATTGGACTAAATGATCTCCCGAGGTCCCTTCCAGCTGTAATATTTTATGATTCTAAGCTGTTTTACTGGGTGTGTTGCATGGCCATGGAACGGTGTCCCCTGTTCACTAAAAATCACCAGGAGCCCTCTACTGGAGGCAGCGTAGGGCTACATCCTTTCTACAGCTGTTACCTTTAGCACCTCCCGAGACATTCTGCCTAACTCCTCTCCCATGCACTACCATTGCCGCTTCTCCATTCCAAAATACAGCTCTGGTTGATAGGACCCTTACATGTGCCTCAGAATCCCCTTCCTCCTGAGGCTGTGCAAGAACAGAAGACTAAGAACCTTGATCAAAGGATGCTCGTGCAAGAAACAAGCAGATACACCTCAACAGACCAAGATGTGGAACAGGAATGCTTTTAAAACAGCAAAGGAAAAGGGTTTTTCAAAATGTTTAAAGAAATTTGTGAAATGGTTTTATTTCTTAATGCACAATAACCTCAAGTTAACTGACAGTTAGTAACAGAGACAGATATCAAGAACTATTGCACTGGAGAATGGTCGTGACACTAATATGATCATGGAATGCATAAATAGGGGAATCTCAAGTAGGAATAGAGAGGTTATTTCTCCTCTGTATTTGGCACTAGTGTGATTGCTGCTGTGACTTTGTCCCATCCTGGTGCCCACAATTCAAGAAGGATGTTGATAAATTGGAGGGAGTTCAGAGAAGAGCCATGAGAATGAGTAAAGGTTTAGAAAACATGCCTTTTAGTGATTGAGCTCTTTGAGCCTATCTATTTAGCTGATTAAAGAGGCTGGGGGGGACTTGATTGCAGTCTATAAGTAATTACACAGGGAACAAATATTTAATAATGGGCTCTTCAATCGAGCAGAAAAAGGTGTAACAATCCAATGGCTGGAAGATGAAGCGAGACAAAATTCAGACTGGAAATGAGGTGTACATTTTTGACTGTGTGGATAATTAACCATTGAAACAATTTGCCAAAGGTCGTGGTAGATTCTCCATCACTGACAATTTTTAAAACAAGATTGAAAGTTTTTCTAAAAGATCTGCTCGAGGAAGAATTTTGGGGAAGTTCTATGGCCTGTGTTATACAGGATTTCAGAATAGGTAATCACACTAGATGATTCTGGTCTTGGAATCTAGGACTATGAATTAAATATATTACCTGTAAAAATATTTTTAAAAAACTTAGGAAACTATGTAGACATCAATAATCATGTACTCTATTAAAAGGGCTTAACAGAGAGAAGTTAATGGTCCTTAAATATAAATATGGACATCATAAATGAAACTAAAAACTAGTGTTCTTGGCACAATTGCTAAAGGGAAATCTCCAGGCCACAAAGGCAAAGTACATTAAGAATTACGGGAACTAAAAACAAGCCCAGTACCATAGCTAGTGTACAAGGACTGGAAAAATTAAAGAAAAGTTTCATCTTGCACACAAGTTAAGAATAGCCATACATCATTCTAGGTTACATCAAGAGCAAGACAATAACATTTTGCTTAACATATTGGAGAAATGTAATTTCTTCCAGTTCACTATCATAGTACAGATAAAAAGTCATCTCCATCCAAAAATGTTTCTATGCATTTTTTCCTCCATTTCAACAGAAGCAGGGCCCATGTCATGGGGGGGAAAAAATCACCTTACAAGCAGGCTTAAATTATATATTTGAACTGATTTGTAATAAATATACACACACACACGAAACTGCATTGAACCGAGATGTTACAGAATGGAAAAATATGCTCCTTCATTCCCATTTAAAGTAATTTGATAATTGTGGGCCTGATTCTCCCATCACACTAGTTTTACACCGACTTCAGTGAAGTTACTCCTGATTAACCAGAGCGTCGGAGCAGAATCAATCTCTAGAGGACAAATTCTGATCTTGTTGACACGTCTGTAAATCTGGAGTAATTCCACTGAAGCCAGTGGAGTTCCTCCTTGGCCTGCCAGCCACCCTTGACACAGCTGACTATGCTCTTCTTGAAATTCTTTCCGCCCTTGGCTTCTGTGTCCCTGCCCTTTCCTGGCTCTACTCCTACCTCTCTAAATGCTCCTTCAATGTCATTTGAGGCTCCTCCTCATCCACCCCCAGTTTTCTGTGAGAGACCCACAGGGCCCTGTCATTGGTCCCCTTCTCTTCCCCTCTACATCTTATCTCTGGGTAATCTCATCTGCAAACACTAATTCAACTATCATATATGTGCTGACGACTCACAGATCTACCTTTCTATTCCAGACCTATCTCCTGTCCAAATTAAAATCTTGACCTGTCTCTCTAACATCACCTCATGGAGGTCTAGCTGCCAGTTCAAGCTGAATATGGCTAGACAGAGCTCTTAATCTCCCTCCCCGCAAAGTCCTCCCTCCTACCTCTTTTCTAGATCACTATGGACACCACCACCATCCTGCCTGACCTGTCGCTCAGACCATAATCTGAGTGTCTTCTTGGACTCAGACCTCTCTCTAGGTCCTCATAGCCAGGCTATGTCTAAATTTTGCTGATCCTTTCTGCACACCATCTCTAAGATATGGTCTTTCCTACTCATTCACACAGATAAAGCTCCTGTCCAGACTCTCATCTTGATTACTGCATCATCCCTCTCTCTGGCATTGAGAAATGCAATCTTATCCCACTCATATTAATTTAAAATGCTGTGCAAAGCTCATTTTCATAGTTCATCGCTTTGACCACATCAGCCCTCTCTTTGCAGCCTTCCACTGGCTTCCCCTTCTTTATTGTATCAAAAAAACTGATGATATTCATTTTCAAGGCCCTTCACAGTCCATCTCCAACCTAGCTATCTTTTCTTATTGGTAACAAGCTGTTGATTCTCAACTCCAATCAACCCGGGATGTCAGCATCCACTGCCCACTTGTTAAACTCTCAAATACACACCTTCATGCTTTCTCATGCTGCCCCATGCTCTTGGGAAGCACATCCCACAAACATCCACAAAGCCATCTCATTATCCATATTCAAATCCTTCCAGAAACCTCTCCTTTGCCATGATGCCTGCAAAAAACTTGACAAGTTAGTGTACTGGTGTGCTGAGACCACAGCCTGTCATGCTGACAGTATTGTCTCATTGTTTCCTTGTCCTCCTCCATCTGTCTGTAGTATGGCAGAGCTCCAACCTTGTCCCCATGGGTCCTGTGCTTCTAGGCAGTTTATGCTAGCCTCAGAGGCTCACTGTGACCTTCCACGTAGCTCTTCTATCTCTAGGGCCAGGGTTGGTCTACTGACCCCTTTTCATCATAAGCCAGCAAGGAGGTTGGTGAGAGAACTCCCTCAGTCTCTGTTGTCCCTATGGGCTTATTCCCAAACAATTTAGCAGCCTGTCCTGACAGGGGCCTGTCTTCCCCTCCCAGGAGGTGTTTCTGTAGTGGCAGGCTGGGGGGAACCCGGGCCCGCCCTCTACCTAGGGTTCTGGCCCAGGGACCCTAATGGTAGCAGCTGTTGGCAGCCAACCTTTCCCTGTCAGAGTTGCTACATTTCACTGGGCCACTTCCCCACAGCTCTCCCACTTCTCTCTTCTTCACCCTTACCTTAGGGCACCCTTACTGATGGCTTGAGGGTGTCTTCATTAACCAGCCCTTCAGCCGCACTTCCTCTCCTCTGGCTCCCTGGCTCTCCTCAGCCTGACTGGAGTGATCTCTTGTCATAAAAATAGGTGGTTACCCTTCCCTTTTTCTGTATACAGTGCTACAAAATCCCTCCTGGCCAGAGGCAAAACCCTTTCACCTGTAAAGGGTTAAAAAGCTAGGCTAACCTTACTGGCACCTGACCAAAATGACCAATGAGGAGACAAAATACTTTCAAAGCTGGAGGGGAGGAGGGTGAAACAAAGGGTCTGTCTGTGTGATGCTTTTGCTGGGACCAGGTCAGGAATGCTCTTCAGAACTTCTGTTAAGTTAGTAAGTAATCTAGCTAGAAATGCGTTAGATTTCCTTTTGTTTAAATGGCTGGTAAATAAGCTGTGCTGAATGGAATGTATATTCTTGTTTTTGTGTCTTTTTGTAACTTAAGGTTTTGCCTAGAGGGATTCTCTGTGTTTTGAATCTGATTACCCTGGAAGGTATTTAGCATCCTGATTTTACAGAGGTGATTCTTTTACTTTTTCTTTAATTAAAATTCTTCTTTTAAGAACCTGATTGATTTTTCATTGTTCTTAAGATCCAAGGGTTTGGGTCTGTGTTCACCTGTACAAATTGGTGAGGATTTTTTCAAGCCTTCCCAGGAAAGGGGGTGTAGGGGGGATATTTTGGGGGAAGATGTCTCCAAGTGGGCTCTTTCCCTGTTCTTTGTTTAACACACTTGGTGGTGGCAGCATAGGGTTCAAGGACAAGGCAAAGTTTGTACCTTGGAGAAGTTTTTAACCTAAGCTGGTAAGAATAAGCTTAGGGGGTCTTTCATGCAGGTCCCTTAATTAGAGTCAGGTATTCACATTACCTTAATGGCCTCATCTGACTCTTTACAGGTTAATTGGAGTCAGGTGTTCTCATTAGCCTGGAGCAGCCCCTGCTCTGGTCAGTCAGGGAAAAGAAAACTGCTAATCCAGTGGCCAGTATATCTACCTTCTACTACTTTGTGGTACCCAACTGGCCTGGGTCTATCACAGTAGTCATCTGTTATTTCTAGTTTCTGCTTAGATTGTCAGCCCCTTTGGGCAGGGGTCTTTGTTCTGTGTTTGTACATCACCTCGTACAATGGCCTAAGTCTAGGCCAGTCGTGAGCAACCTGTGGCCCGTAAGCCTGGCCGCCACTTCCCGCAGCTCCCATTGGCCAGGAACGGTGAACCACGGCCACTGGGAGCTGTGGGCGGCCGTGCAAATGTAAACAAATGGTCTGGTGACCTGCCAAAGGATTACCCTAATGGGCCACAGGTTGCCCACCATGCTCTAGACACTATGGTAATACAAATTAATAAATAATAATAATAATAAAACTAAAATGCAGTCAGAATCTGGCTCTACAGTACTGGTCTGTCTTTTAGAAATGCTAAGCACCTGCAACCAACATCAATGGGAGACGCAAATATCCAGCTCATATGGGCTTAGCTATTGGGCCCCAGAACCTGGTGCTCTGTATCTCAACTGTGTTCTGTTGTTATAACCAGACTGAAGACTTACCTGTCATCTTTGACACAAATTTTGTTTCATGTCATAATTTTAAAACTGTTTTTAAAATGCTTCAGGACATGTTTGTCAAAAGCATAAATGGCATTGTATTGTAAATATGGGCTGACAAAAATAATTTAGGTAGAGCTTTCTGCATGGCAAAGATACCAGGACAGTGATGAAATGATTTTCAAAGGAGTCAGCTATGAATAGTTCATAGGCCACTGCCAAAAATCAGCAGAAGACTATTTAAAATATAGACTTAAAATATAAGTCCAGTGATCATTAAGAACGGAGAAAGCTTCATGAGTTATTTTCAAATTGTCTTTTTGTGAATGAGACAACAATGAATTGTTTAGCTTTGCCAAAAAGGTACTATGAATTACTACTCTTAATCATTACTGAATAAGTTATAATGCGATAAATTTTAGGGACCAAATTCTGTTCTCTGGCATAAATTGGTGGCAACATACTGAAGGCAATTTTGGATTTATGCTGTTGTGACCAATAGCAGAATAAGGCCACAAATGAATTAGATAAATTAGATGGAGTAGTTATACATTAAAGACCCAGGTCCTTTTGGAAAGAAAATTACTTTTCAAAACACTGAAAAGGTCATTTGAAAACTTAAGGAAAAACTTAACTAAAGGTTCCCAGTATTCAGTTTAGCAAACAGCTATTGTAAACTGCAATGTTACACTGTCATTATGAAATATCACTAAAATACAAATAATTAACAACTATTCCAGTGCTGCCTTACATACCTGATACTGGATGTGGGCAAAGTGTACCCATATCCCTGTCCCCTGTAATGGGTACTGTACTGCAGGTTTAAGTCCAGATGGAAGTTTGCCATGTTATACCCTCACACGCAGGCGCCTCTGGTTTAATGTTGCCCCCTTGTTCAATAGCAGTTTCAAACCTAAGGCAAGTCAGACAACCTCTAATTAAAGGGGTTAGTTAGAAACTTGCCCTTTGGGCAGGTCCTCCCATAATTGCTAATTTCAGGCTTCCTGCTCCTTCCTATCAGCCAGAGTCAGGATCTTAGACTAGATGGACCATAGATTCAGTAAAACAATTCCTCTGTGCTTGCATAAATGCACTGAAGCCCAGATCTTAGGCGCATCCAAGCTATGCTCAGCGGAGCTCAGGAAGTGGGGGACATTAAGCAACCTTTACACCAAATGGCCACCAGTTTGGTCCCCAGCATGAAGCAGAGTAGTTACTCTATTTTTCACCAGGTGCCCATGTCTCCAAAAGGCCATTGTGGCAGCTGGGGATGTCTGGAGTATAGCGAAGCTCTAGCTATCCCTCCTGCCACCTGAGCAAGCCCCCTACCCCAAGGGGTGGCTTAGGAGCCACTAGGGCAGACCTACTCCATCTGAGGATTCCCCTGTCTGTATCGGGAAGGCTGGTTTTCTAGCTGTGTTGCACTGCTGTAGGAAGTAGTGTGGTGACCTCCAGGGGAGACAGAATACCCGGCATTATTCAAATGACACAGGGAGTCGCAATGACTGACTAGAAGGAATGATAAGCAGGTGACCTCTTCCAGAGGACAATCACTACAGCGCAGAGTCCTTGACATAATGAGGAAGTAGAAACAAGGGGGAGAACGAGGGTCTTCTATTGGAATACAGGATCCCACAATGTGTCTTGTCCCATTTATGACAGAGCAACAGATACAGGCTGAATGACATTAGTTGACAGCAACTCCCACCTCATCCTCTTCCAGCTCCTTTCAGTAATAATGCCGATGGTTTTATATTAAAAACATATTCACACTGCCATATGGATATACATATTGCATGGTCTATGTTGCACTATCAAAAGCACAAAGATATGTGCATCAGCTAAAGGAGTAACTCCACAAGTCGGCCAGCAGATGTCTCTGTATTTCTTGTATGTACCAAGTGATAGAATCGTTTTTAATTGCTTTCTGTGAAGAACGGTAGAATTCAGACATTTAAATGCACATTAGAGTGGGAGACCAGGCAAAGCTCCATTCTCAAAATGGTGTCCATTGCTTTTATTTAAATTTCTCTTTGGATTATTCTTGAAAGTCTTTGTGGAAGAAGAGGGTGGGACTAAGGACAGGGGTTGAGCAAGATATGGATTACTAAATTAGGACAGTACATTTTTCATTTACATTTAAAAATTAAGAATAGATTTGAGACTCAACAGTAAATTTACTATATTATTACTAAGGCTTAATCACACAACCAGAGCGGCATGACATGAAAAACACCTTTATTCACATAAAATCTGATTTTAAATATTAAAAAATTACAATCTATACACAGAAAGACACCAATGAAATAAAACAAAGCCCCTCTTAAGTGAGCATTAAGTATGGATCACTAAATCACCACCACCACCAAGTTCACTCAGACTATTGTTAATACACCAAGTTGACCAAAAAGTGTCCAGATTCCAAGTCAATTTATAGGAGGTGTAATCAATCTGAAAACTGGCCACAATCAGTGCCAGGAACAGCCCTAACACATCACACCCCTCTATTGAGACCCCTCTTTTCTCTTGAGATTTCAAAATGGCTAGTTTTGCCTGACCCAGTAACCAGTTAGCCAGGTAGGAAACTGGCCGAATGCAAGCACTGCATTTCACTCCCAGAACAAGCACAGGCTTGGAGAAAGCCAACCCCAGATTGCTGAAAACCTGTTGCAGAAAATAAAAGAGGATTCAAATGGGGGAGATAAAGGAAAAAATGAAACATTGTGTCTGAGGACTAACAGAAAAGGCACTGTGCAGAAACCTCAGAGGTGCTATGGTTCACAAAATGACTGGTTGCTAGGATGCTGTGCAGGACCCTCCCCTGCAAGTCACTGGAGTGCTTAGAAAGAGGAGGTTTGAACAGCATCCTCCAAGCCAGGGACATGTAGAGTCACCCAGGGACAGAGCCATGCTCCAGGTTGTATCAGGGAGATCAGAGATGGTGGGATAATGCCACATCATGACACATACTGTAGAGCTCCTTCTTGGTCATGGCTACAAAAGGAACATTTACCAGGAAAATAATCTGCCTGGAAGCACAAGGATCTAATCTGTGTAAGGGGAGACCACCAGTGAGGGGAACACAGAATTCTACCCTGCAAGCACAGTCCCTGCAAAAACTTTCTGCAGATGTTGTGCAGCCCACTGAGGGAGCACCGCCTGGAATTCAGCGAGAACCTTATCCAAAAAATGTCAGAGCTGCCGCTATTTCCAGTGTGACTAACAATGAACAATCAGGTGGGTCAGGTTGGTCAATCCAGGCTGAGTAAAGGCAGAAAATAGGCTCCTGCAGGAAAGAGCTTCAGAGAGAAAAAGTGGGTTAAAAAAAACAGTGGCTCTTCCAAGAGTCACAGTCTAAAAAAGGCTCGGTCCGGCTGTGCACTGTACAGAAGCTGTTAAAAAGGCCACTACAGAGTTTAGATTTGCCTCCATTCTAATCGACCAGGTGCAGGTCAAGGCCCATCCGCACAGCGCAATAGAGGACAAAAAGGGCAAGGGACCTGCAGGCCAAATAGGAGTCTGAGTACAGCAACCACTGAACAAAGTGGAAGTGAAAAGCTGCCATCCTACTGACCAGGCCAATGAGCCCTTGTCCACCCTCAATTAGTGGCTGGAACAGTAAAGCAGGGAGCAACCAATTGTAACCATCCCCAAAAAATGGTTAATGTTCTTCTGAATCTGGTCCAAGAGGCCTGGGGGAGGATCCAGCCACACCAGTTGGTGCCACAACATTGAGGTCACAAGGTTCATAGAATATCAGGGTTGGAAGGGACCTCAGGGGGTCATCTAGTCCAACCCCCTGCTCAAAGCAGGACCAATCCCCAATTTTTGCCCCAGATCCCAAATGGCCCCCTCAAGGATTGAACTCACAAACCTGGGTTTAGCAGGCTAATGCTCAAACCACTGAGAGCCATCAAAACCCATCCTCAAAAAGAAAATCCAGGAAGGAGCCAGCGCCATCTCTGAAGGCGGTTCTGCACCTTCTCCTCAGCCCCCTCCCAGTTCCTTAACATGTATTGTTCAGATCCAAAAAAAACCCCAAAAAACCCCTAGCACCTAAATCCCAGAAGTACCCCATTGTACTTCTTGGGGCAACAATACAGGGGGCGCTGCACAGCCAAGAGTCTAATAAGATCCAATTACTCTTTGCCCAGTTAATTCAGGTAGAGGACACTTGTTCATATACTTGTAAACAGGCACAAGCTGACTGCATGTCACCTTCAGACGTGATGAAAACAGATGTCATCCCCACAGGCTGACAGATAAAATGGGAAAGCATCTAGCAACCCTGGCACAAACAGGCCAGTCAAATGACTTCTTGGGAGATGAATGAATAGCTCCAGACTCAGGGCATACAACGTCCCAGACAGAGGGCAGCCTGACGTATGCAGACTGGGAAGGAGCAGCTAAGACCCCATTAATCTTTAAGACACTAAAAATGTTATGGTAAAGAAATATATGAAGTGAACATTGCCCCAATCCCAAAAGCTTCTAATATTTTGAAAAGATAGCTATGGTTAACTTGATCAAAGGCCTTCTTTTGGTCCGTTGAAATAAGCTGCAAAGCCAGATTTAAAAGTTTGCTGACAGTATAAACGTCACGAATTAAGAACAAGTATGCAGCAGCCAGGAATACCTTATGTTTGGTCAGGATGTAACAAAGAGTCCAGACAGTCCTTCAGCTGGCTTGGTAGGGCCCTGGATATTATCTTATAATTAGAGCAGAGAAGGGAAAAAGGTCTCCAATTCCTTAAGTCACAGAGGTCTCCTTTTCTGTGACAACAGGGTGATCTCTGCCCTACAGCCCCTGACAGGAAGCTCCTCCTCCTGGCTCTGTTCCAGCACCACTACAAAAAAGTCAGGACCTTATGATACCAGAAAGGCTTGTTGAATTCAGGTACGGAAGCCTTGCTTGTAGAGAGCTGCTGATCTACAACAGAGAGCTCCTGTAATGTAAGCAGGATGTCCAGTAGGCAGGCCAGGCATCTGGTTTTAAATTGGACAGTCCTGCTTTTGTAATGTGTATCCCTTGTCTGGCACTGAGACAAAACCAGACATGGTTTTATCCGGTTCCAGACGTGGGACGCCACACCAGAGAGCGCACTGCTCCGCCCCTGCTGGTATGACTTCACACATACTGTGTATGCGAGGTCACGCCGGGGCAGGGCAGCATATTCTTCAAAATGGTGCCCCCTCCCACCGCCATGCAGCACACTGGTGAGGGTGGGGTCACGTTGACGGAGGCAGGCCCACGCTGTTCCCGGAAGTACCGGAATGTCCAGTGTTCTAGGATTGTGCGAGTGGCCACCCTAGCATCCAGGCACTGCTGCTCCTCACCAACTAGACGGGGTAACCCCTGGTGCGGCTCTGCCATTGCCAGCACTTCACCGGCTTTGGGTGATTACAGGGTACTGTAAAAGGCAAGAGCTGCTGTCTGGATCTCAGCAGGGTCAGGTGTCAAACGAGCAGCCACAGACAAGAGATCTGCCAATGGTCCATAGACTTTTTCTCCAACCCAGAAAAAAAACCTCACCTGGAAGCATCTATGTCCAGTTGGACCTGGACCTTCCCTCATCCCACCACTGTCTCAGGGATTCATACAGTGGTTTTTGCAGCCACCAGTGCTCCCAAACCACAGGGAATATCTGGGTGAAATTTGAGTCCCGTAATAATTTGGTATTAAAGCACCAGTTGGAAGCACAGGCAGGAAGAGGGAAAGACACACTGACAGAGCCATAATGATGATCAGACAAACTGACAGGGAAGACAGAAAATATACTCACACTGGCCTTGGGGTATAAAAGTGATCCAGTCTACCCCCTGAGACCTGGTTGGGAGTAACTTTCAAGAGTACTGCCTAACAGCGGGTGAGAGAACCTCCAGACACCTACTAGCCCAAAGGTCTGCAGGAGAGACAGTTCCCTGGCTGACTGAGGGTGTGGCTCTTCATGGTTCCTGTCTAAAACAGTCTACAGTGCAATTGAAATCCCCTTCCAGGACAATAATAGTATCAGAGTCACATCCGAGCATGGCACGGGCAAATGTCTGCTAAAAGGAGACAAGGTCTCACCCTAGCATGGGGGCATACACACTGAAAAAGATTAAAAACCAACCGTGCCAATACCTGGAGGAGCCAGCCCAGCACAATCTCCTTCACAGACAGGATCTGTGCCCCTGCACCCCAGGGAAAAGAAAACAGCTCCCCCAGCAGTGATATTGGGCACAGGTACTGACTTTCCGATGTGCCGGGGGAAGGGGGGGGGCGGGGAAAAGGGGCTTGACCCCTAGCTCTACCCCAGACCCCCACTCCACACCTTCCCCCAAGGCCCCACCCCTACCCTGCCTCTTCCCGCCCCCACTCCAACCCCTCCCTCAAACATGCCGCGTCCTCCCCCCTTCCTCCCCAGTGCCTCCTGCACGCTGTGGAACAGCTGATCCTGGCGGGCATGAGGAGGGAGGGGGGAAGTGCTGATCAGTGGGGCCTCACTGGGGGGAGCTGATGGGGGGCTGCCATTTTTTCCCTGTGGGTGCTCCAGCTCCGAAGCATCCACGGGCTCAATATTTATGACACTGGCGCCATAGATCAAGAAAGCTTTTCCCTTCCCTTTCTTTCAACCAATTCCCCGATTATCAGGGTCTAAGTTAGTCTCTTGCAAAAGGACATCAGCCTGTGTTTGTCTAGAAATTCAAAAAGTGATGCTCTTTTATGACCATCCCGACCTAAAAGTCCTTTCTGTCCTGAAAGTCTATGAAATGTAATATACTATAAGCTATGATTAGAGAGCCAGAGTTGAGCAGCACCATGGAGACTAGAAGGAGAGAGCCAAGAAGCAGAGAGAAACGAAGGAAAGTGGAAGTTCTTTGAACAAAATGAGCCAGGGGAGGCCTGTGTATCTTGTACAGTCCCTGCACATGTCCTGACCTTGCTCAACAACTTTTTGAGATTGAAATGTTTTACGATCAACTGAGGTCTCTCTCAAGACAAGGGCAGCTGAGCGACTAAAGGGCTGTAAATCAGAGAAATAGGCCTCAAACTCAACTCCCCACTTCCTGTTAGTGCTGTCCAAAAAGCCACTAATCTCTTGCACACTGTACCCACCCTTCCTGGCTAGCTGACTGGCTGAGACATCAGGAACCAGTGAGGAGTCAGACAGCTCATCATTGTGCTCTTCATCTCCTTCGGACCACCAGCTCAGAAAAATATTGAGGGCTATTACAGTCTTATTATTCATGAAGGTAAGAGATTCAGTGGGAGCAGCTGGCATATCTATTTTTTCCAGGAGTGGCAGGCAGTGCAGGTCCAGGCTGGGACCTAGCATCATCACTGTAGTATGCAGGATCAGGGACATGAGGGCTCGCCATGCCAGGGGAAAATTCCCACTGGGAGCACCAGTCATGGAGCTCCCACCCAGCACAACACTCCTCAAAGCACAGAGCTGCACCCTCATCCACTGCATTTCAGCTTAGGAGTTTCTAAAGTCTTAGCCTTTTTTGACTAGTCCTGGATAAATCTGTTCCATCAATCTGTTCTTCACCCCCTTCTCTAGAACCTCTCTTTGTGAGTCCTGGAAGTTGAGGAGCACCTACTTACTTCTGTCCAAGGACAAGTGCTGGGGTCACAATAGAGGGTTCCTCGGGGGAGGAGGGTGTAGGGGGAAGGCTGCTCCCTAGACAACAGCAGGCCACATAAGGTGAGGGGAGGGATGAATGCTAGCAGTGCAGATGCGGGCTGTCTTCTGCAGGTCCCCTGATGTCCCAGCCCTCTCCTGGCAATCCTGGGGTCCCACCTTGTTACCAGGGACCCCAGAGTAAGCAGTGCATGGGCAGGAAGCCCTCAATGACCAGGGTCACCACACAGGAAACATTTAATATTTTCAGAGGAAGCAAACACTGTACATCTGCCCCACCTATGTGGTCCTTTAAAACAAGGCTCAATGACTGTTCAGGGTTATTTGAAAACCACATAAACCAAAACCTAAATGACATAACACACCCCACACTTGGGTTCTTGCAGCCCAACGGACTCATCCTAACAGCAGAAACCACCTTCCTGTAATGGGAGAGAACAGACACTAGGGTTTCATTGTGACCAAGGGGTAACACTGGAAAAAATTACTTTAGTAGCAGTAGTAAACAAGGGGAAAAAATGGAACAAAAGACTCCTTGACCCAAAGACCCTCCTGTACCAACCAACTGACAGACTGCTTTCGGGCCAGGAAAATCATTATGGATTTACTTATTTGATAGGCAGATTTTATATTAGCACAGCCAATAACCTTACCTACATTCAGCAACACCTCCCCCCCAGTGCAGGAGACAGTAGGCACATACCAAACCCCATGCTTGCGGGTCAGATCATTAAACCCATCTGCAGTGGATCCCATGGAGAAACTTCCCACCCCACCAGGAGAAAGGGGGGGGGGGTCTAATGGGGTCTACTGACCACTGCGGCACCTCCTTATGACTAATATGGAATTAGCTCTGGTAGCCAGTGCACCCTGGTCTGGTGGTGTTCCACCCATCACCTCTTCTGTTCCTAGACCCATGAAGCTTCAAGGACTGCAGCATCCTCTTCAATGACAGAGATCTCCAGCCATGCCACACACTGTGCTCCCCCCTTCCGGGGGACGTCTCTGCAATCCCTGTCCAGCCACTGCTCTCAGTGGCAACTGCAGTCTGTCTAGCCGCTTCCCCAGGGACAAGGAGGAGTGGGGGGTGGAACCCTGTGGAATGCCGCTGCTTGCTGCGCCCCTTCTGACTCCTCAGTACATTTCCCTGGGCCACTTCCCCACGGCCCCAGCACCCTCTTTACCCTTGCCTCAGGGCCTTAGCCTGCAGATCCCTACAATGCACCAGGAGCTGCTTTTAGCTCCCCGGGTCTCTGTCTGTAGCACTGCTTTGTCCAGGGTGCCAGCTGCCTTCAGTCTGCAAGGCAGCCAGTCCTTCTCCCTCCTCGAGCTTCCAGGAGTGACTGGAGCTGCTCTACCCTGCAGCTCTTCTTATAGGGGTCTGCTGGGACCTGATCAGCAGCTCCCCTCAGCCCTTCTCTGATTGGCTGGCTCCTGTGCAGCCTCCATAAGGCTCCTTTAACCCCTTAAAGCTCAGTGTGGGGCAGGCGTGCCATCACGGGGGAACAACAACAGCCCCTAAACAAAGAGCAAGTAACAAAAACAAGAACACACACAGACTAACAGAAATCCAGCTAGTGCCCACAGCATGTACCAAACACAGCCTCACTCCCAGGAACTCCAACAATCCTGAGAGAGAGAGAGAACCCAGCATTCACACACACAGTTAGCAACTTCAGTGACAAGTCACTCCATCAGCACTTCTTCATTATTATAATAATTTCTTATTACTTTATAGCACCACACCCATGCTAAGGATTTCACAGAAACACAAAGAAGACAGGTCCCTACCCTGAGGCGCTTAACAGTCTTCTAAGTGATGTATTTGGCAGTCCAGCGAGGATATAACATCCACTAAGGCGGGTGGCATGAAGAAGGATGTGGGCTACAGAAATATGATTCTGTGGTTACTCATTTTAGGCACATATACATTTTGGTGGTTGAACTATCATGTTTGGTTTTTAACGTACTCACTTTTTGCAGACAGTCTGCAGAAGAGAGTTTTTAGGAGTGGTTTGAATTAGGCAAAGACGGAGACTTGGTGGAGACTGGGAAGGGCATCCCAATCATCAGGGATGGCATGGAAGAAACAGGGACGGCACAGAGATGTCTGTAAGAGACACAGGGGGTACTGATGCTGGCATTGCATTGTCAGAGCAGACGATGGAGACCATGCAAGAGGAGGCCAGGCCAGAAATATAGGTTGAAGCTGCCTTTCTCTGCAAACTGCCTTTTAGGAACCCAGATACTATGATGATGTAAGCCCTATAGGTATGTACATACATAGCACCAGTTTCCACAGACACTCGTGGACATATAGAGTCCGTGTCTCCTCTCATGGCAAGGCAGTCAGATACTAAGGTGATAGGTGTGATTAAGAACATACGTTGATAAGACAGACATAGATGCCATCATATTCTGCACTCTCTTTGCTGAAGTGCCTTGGTGGGTCATAGGGCCACACAAATAATTAGGATATTTTGACCCCCCCAAGGCACACAGCAATCTGACATGGGTAAACTGTAAGTCATGGACTCAAATACCAAGAAGGGGAAAGAGGCAGAAATGAATATTAAAAATATAGGGAGGAAATATACTTTTTTAAAAAAAGTATGTTCTATAAGAAATCAAATAAATTACAAAAATTAGCATAGTAGCTTTAGAATAATATAGCTCACAGCTAAAATAAATAACCTCAGAGCTAAAATAAGCCTTTATCCAGGACTCCCAGACTAAACAAAATCTTTTCTGATTAGTTTAGCTCTCTGCCAGGCTACCAACGCCCTCAGGAGCAGGACAAATGGCCTCCCAATGAAGAAGGAATAGTAAGATGGGTTCTGTCCAGACAGACCATAAAGGAGACAATGTGTGAGGTCAGAGGTCCACTACTGTCGAGACTCATGTAAAGTAGGAAATCAAACACCTTCCTGATTTTGAAAGGAATCTACTGGCTCTTTCTTTTCGTTCCCCAGATGGCAGAGAGAAATCTGAGCTGGGTCACTGGAGAGGAAAATCTCAGGCTGTTCAGTTTCCTGTTGGAGGCAGCTGTGCATGAGAGCATGTATGGAGCACCAGAAGGAAGAAGGGCGTTTTGAGGAGGGGTTTGGAGCAAGAGAGTAAGTTGATAGCCAGTCTGTCATTTGAGGATGAACTCAGGGATTGGCTTGCATAGTGTAGGAGCATGGCAGCTTTTTACTATTCTATAAACTGGCTCCACACAGGGCCCATTGATCCTGTGGACAGTTGGCCTGGTGTGCAAGTGAGAGACCTCTTTATTTCTGAAGGATCTTCATCTGCTGGACGGGCAGCGAGCAAGACAAAGCAATTGGCTTCCCCTTCCCAATCCCTTAGCAGCCCTCTATGGCTATATATATATCCCAGTTGATTACCTCCCTCCTGCTGGGGCAGCAGAAATTACCATAGCCCTAGGGGTTCACCCACCATATAGGCCAGTCTTAGCAAGGTAACAGATAGGGGTAAGGCTGGGAGGATGAGTGGTCATGGCTGCCTATGGGTAACCTAATGCCCCACTCCCTCTATAGTTGTGGAGCCCAGCAGCACTGTGCAGTGATTTCAAGTTCCACAGACACAGGGGCAATGAGGGACTCTTTCCATCCAGGTATTTATGAGGATCTAATCACTGTAATATCTGATACGTGACATATAGGAGGGCTGGCCCCAGTCACATGATAAGGGTCAAGATCCTAAATACACCATGACAGAAGTCAGCATCTTCTGACTCCAGTAACTGCAGTTACCTCCTCCCTTTAAAAAATCAAATTAAAATAAAGGGTAGGGTCAGATTTTGACAATACATTAATGAAGGAGATTATTATATTTTTGCATTTAGGAATTTTGTTTTGATAACTGGCTGTGGCAGGAATGGGAAGTACTGCAAGGACGTAGATGGGAATGACAAACAGTAGATGTAGTAAGATCTCTTATGCTGGAAGAAGCTTAGGATCAACGAAAAGTAAGACAGTGGTGCCACAAGGACCGGAGGAGAGGGTTCTAAAAAGTGCGCCAGTTTGGTCAGACTGAGTCAGATTGACAAGTTAATCAGTGGGGCAGAAGTCAGTTAGCTAATAAGCTAGCAAACCTAAGAGGCCATCAAAGCATTGGAGACAAATTCTTGAAATCTATAATCTTGTGAGTGTGAACACCTCTTTCCCAAACTGCTCTGAAACAAGTCCACACACTGTATAGAATCAAAAACTTGCTCTCTTATGGGTTTTGGCTTCACTAACCTTGGCTGCTGCAAAGGTTCCTACTTCAGGACCACTTATCTAACACCATAAATCTGCTTTCTCTAAAGAGCCACTCCCCACCTCCTTTATATCTGGGTGAGGTAAAGTAGCATCTGAATGGTTTCAGAGTAGCAGCCGTGTTAGTCTGTATCTGCAAAAAGAAAAGGAGGACTTGTGGCACCTTAGAGACTAACAAATTTATTTGAGCATAAGCTTTCGTGAGCTACAGCTCACTGCATCCGATGCATTCAGTCAGTAGAACCCACTTAACCCTTTACCAGCAGGATCAACAACTGATAACAGGGTGGGATGTTTGTTAACACTTCTCTGGGGGAGCATTAGGCATTATTGAACATCTTGATAGAAAAAGTGTGTTTGTGTTTATACAGAGGAATAATGGACCTGATAAGGGAGGTGTAAAGCATAGGGAGCTGCATGGAAAAAGGTATGCTGATAAGATATTACAGGAAGTAAATGATGATCTGAATTTAGTAGCAGAAGAAATAGCAAAACTCTTTATAATAATGATATGCACCAGATAAAACTGTCAGCAAGAAGAAGAAAAAAAAGGCTGGCTTTGAAGAACTTAGATGTCTAGAGTCCATTTCTCCTTTGACTTGCACTGGTGTAAATCAAGAGAAACTCCACTAATGTCAATGGAGTTACTCCAGGACAAAATCAAAGAGGTGAACAAGATCCAAAGTATCAGCCTCCTTTGTTTACTTCATAAATGTTCACCAAGTAACTGAACTATTGACTCATTGGAACAATAATCTTCAAGCTACCAGGAGAACAAGCCTTCAGTCAGCATTATCCAAGAGAGATGTGCTCCCTGTGACAAATGAGCTACTGGGAGCAGACAAACTGATATAAACTATCACTGTTATGCAGTCCTTGCTTAAGAGGCAATGAAACTGATTTATGGTAACAGAACCTCATATGAAGGGCTCTACGATGCCCTGGCAATGACCACACTTGCCGTTGACTTCCCCAGATATACAAATAAAAGCAACACTTTGGTAATGGGCTCAATAACTGCTGAAATAACAAAACCTGGTGAGGATGACAGTGTTTTTTAACAGCTTGGGAGTCTTTCATGAGAACATCACCTCTGTACTGGTCTTGGACTAATTCACTAATCAAATCTGTGCACAAACAAGAAATAAATTGCTCAGTTGTCTAGTAGATAATAATGAAGGGGGTAGGGCCTACCTTTCTAAGATGAGGTAGCAACAGACACCCACCATAGCTGCTGCACTGTTGGTTTAAGACAGAATGCCCAAACTTGTTGACACCAAAGACTATCTTGTGTGTGATGCTGGCAGACCAGGTTCCAGCTCATGCCAAGACCCCCAGGCCTCACTGAACACTGACAAATGCATAGCTGGAAACCAGTCTGGTTCGCCTGTGTGAGAATATTGTTAAAATAGGTATTAGATTTATAAAAAATATACTCAGTGTTTAGACTTCCTAAAATGCTTGTGAGTTGCTGCATGCATTCATCTCACTTATACTATCTGCATCCCACTTTATAAGATAGTATTTAAGTGTTTTCTCTGAAACTGTAAACCGCCACCGTCAGGAGAGAAGCATCACCAAGTGTGAAACACTAGTTTTCCACAAGAGGTGTCATCTCCTGCCCAACAGAAGAAGGCCCATATACACCGGACAAGCCATTGTGGAACATCAGAGGACAAAAGACTTTGTTGATTGCTCCCCCCATGTCCAAGAAGAGGAGACGTGCAGGTACACTCATTCCATCATCTTGAACTGTGGGGGAAGGGACAGCTGCAGCGGCTCAGGAGCCAGCAAACAGAGCTGTAAACAGGGGAGTTTGAAAGGGGAGTTTGTATTGCGGTGCTTGTTTGGGGTTTGTTTTTGCTGTGGGTGCTGGTGTTTTGGTGTGGTTTGTGTTTCCCAGATTAACAGGATTTAGGTGGGAAGGCTATGACAGATACAGAGGCAGCAGTGGGAGTGACCCATGTAGTGGAAGACACAATGAAGATGACTGGATGTGGAAGCTGCAGTGTGTACATGATCCTGGAGGGGGTACTTGGAAAGAGTTTTGTCTGCATGAAGTGCTGTCTGATAGAGCTTATGGAAGAAAAGATCCGAGGACTGGAGATGCAGGTGGAAAGTCTGGTTGAGTTTAGAACGGGGTTCGAGCGGATTATGGAGCGAAGACATGAGGCAGCTGAAGGCAAAAGCTCAGACTTGTAGATGGAAGCAGGACTGAAGAACTCTGAGGGGAGACTGCTGGGTGAAGAAAATGGACAGTGGAAGCATGTGACTAAGAGAACCAGGCAGAGGAAAAGATGGGCTAGTGAAGGAGAAATAGAGCTCAAGAACAGGTTTGCAGAGTTAGAAAATGAACAAGGGGCTCAGCAGGTAGTCACTGAAGGTGGAAGGGCAAAGAAGAAGAGAAGAGCGGCTAGTTCTATAGAAAAAGGGGAAGAGTCAATGGAAACTACATCAAATATGAGCCCCAGAAGGATACAGGATGGGTTGAAGAGGATTACAAGGGAGAATAGAAATGGAAAGAACTTGCAGCCAGAGGGAACGGGGGATAGACCGGAGAATCGCACCGTCACTAGGAAAAGGCAGGTCTATGTGATCGGGGACTCCTTATTGAGAAGAATAGACAGGCCTGTAACCAGAGCTGATCCAGAGAATAGAAGGGTGTGCTGTCTTCCAGGTGCTAAGTTCCAGGATGTGGACCTGAGGTTGAAGAGGATCCTAAAGGGAGCGGGAAAGAATCCACTGATCATCCTTCATGTGGGAACAAATGATACCAGTAGATTCTCGCTGGAACGTATCAAGGGAGACTATGCCAGGCTGCGGAAGACGCTTAAGGAAATTGAGGCTCAGGTGATCTCAGTGGAATTCTGGCTGTTCCTAGAGAAGAGCAACAAAGGTGTGACAAGATTATGACTATCAACAGATGGCTCAGGGAGTGGTGCTATAAGGAGGGCTTTGGGATGTATGGCCATTAGGAGACATTCATGGACAGAGCACAGTTATCTCGGGATGGACTTCATCTGAGTAGGAAAGGAAATAGACTTCAAGGATGGAGGCTGGCACAACTGATTAAGAGAGCTTTAAACTAGGAATTTGGGGGAGATGGTTGGGAGATGTCCAGGTAATCTCCACACCGGATGTTAACACTGAGAGGGAAGAAAATAAAGTAAGAAAGGATATAGCCGTGGGTAGGAGGATGGACATAAGGAGGAAGGGCAGTGTGGATACCAGTCTAATAGGTCATATTGGGTGTAGAATGTCCATGCCTAATTGGGGAAAGAATGTGAGCTAGGCCAAACAGCAAAAATGAAGATGTTTGTACACCAATGCGAGGAGCCTAGGTAACAAAATGGAGGAACTAGAGTTACTGGTGCAGGAAGTGAATCCAGATATAGAGATAACAGAAACATGGTGGAATAGTAGTCATGACTGGACTACAGGTATTGAAGGGTATGTGCTGTTTAGGAAAGACAGAAATAAAGGTAAAGGTGGTGGAGTAGCATTGTGTATCAATGATGAGGTAGAATGTAAAGAAATAAGAAGCGATGGAATGGATAAGACAGAGTCCATCTGGGCAAAAATTACATTGGGGAAGAAAACTATTAGACCCTCCCCTGGGATAGTGCTTGGGGTGTGCTATAGACCACCAGGATCTAATCTGGATATGGATAGAGCCCTCTTTAATGTTTTTAATGTAGTAAATACTAATGGAAACTGCGTGATCATGGGAGACTTTAACTTCCCAGATATAGAATGGAGGACAAGTGCTAGTAATAATAATAGGGCTCAAATTTTCCTAGATGCGATAGCTGATGGATTCCTTCATCAAGTAGTTGCTGAACCGAGAAGAGGGGATGCCATTTTAGATTTGGTTTTGGTGAGTAGTCAGGACCTCATAGAAGAAATGGCTGTAGGGGACAACCTTGGTTCAAGTGATCATGATCTAATTCAGTTCAAACTGTACAGAAGGATAAACAAAAATAAATCTGCAACTAGGGTTTTTGATTTCAAAAGGGCTGACTTTCAGAAATTAAGGAAATTGTTTAGGGAAGTGGATTGGACTGAAGAATTTATGGATCTACAGGCGGAGGAGGCCTGGGATTACTTCAAGTCAAAGCTGCAGAAGCTATCAGAAGCCTGCATCCCAAGAAAGGGGAAAAAATTCATAGGCAGGAGTTATAGACCAAGCTGGATCAGCAAGCATCTCAGAGAGGTGATTAAGAAAAAAGAAGAAAGCATACAGGGAGTGGAAGATGGGAGGGATCAGCAAGGAAAGCTACCTTATTGAGGTCAGAACATGTAGGGATAAAGTGAGAAAGGCTAAAAATCAAGTAGAGCTGGACCTTGCAAAGGGAATTAAAATCAATAGTAAAAGGTTCTATAAGAAGAAAACAAAGAAAGAAGAAGTGGGACTGCTAAACACTGAGGATGGAGTGGAGGTTAAGGATAACCTAGGCATGGCCCAATATCTAAACAAATACTTTGCCTCAGTCTTTAATGAGGCTAACGAGGATCTTAGGGATAATGGTAGCATGACAAATGGGAATGAGAATATGGAGGCAGATATTACCATATCTGAGGTAGAAGCGAAACTCGAACAGCTTAATGGGACTGAATTGGAGGGCCCAGATAATCTTCATCCAAGAATATTAAAGGAATTGGCAGATGAAATTGCAAGCCCATTAGCAAGAATTTTTAATGAATCTGTAAACTCAGGGGTTGTACCGTATGACTGGAGAATTGCTAACATAGTTCCTATTTTTAAGAAAGGGAAAAAAAGTGATCTGGGTAACTACAGGCCTGTTAGTTTGACATCTGTAGTATGCAAGGTCTTGGAAAAAATTTTGAAGGAGAAAGTAGTTAAGGACATTGAGGTCAATGGTAAATGAGACAAAATACAACATGGTTTTACAAAAGGTAGATCATGCCAAACCAACCTGATCTCCTTCTTTGAGAAAGTAACAAATTTTTTTAGACAAAGGAAATGCATCTAATTTACCTAGATTTCAGTAAGGCGTTTGATACCATGCCACCTGGGGAATTATTAGTTAAATTGGAAAAGATGGGGATCAATATGAAAATTGAAAGGTGGATAAGGAATTGGTTAAAAGGGAGACTACAGCGGGTCACACTGAAAGGTGAACTGTCAGGCTGGAAGGAGGTTACTAGTGGAGTTACTCAGGGACTGGTTTTGGGACCAATCTTATTTAATCTTTTTATTACTGACCTCGGCACAAAAAGTGGGAGTGTGCTAATAAAGTCTGCGGATGATACAAAGCTGGGAGGTATTGCCAATTTAGAGAAGGACCGGGAAATCATACAGGAAGATTTGGAGGACCTTGTAAACTGGAGTAATAGTAATAGGATGAAATTTAATAGTGAGAAGTGTACGCTCATGCATTTAGAGATTAATAACAAGAATTTTAGTTATAAGCTGGGGACGCATCAAATAGAAGTAACAGAGGAGGAGAAGGACCTTGGAGTATTGGTTGACCACAGGATGACTATGAGCTGCCAATGTGATATGGCCGTGAAAAAAGCTACTGCGGTCTTGGGATGCATCAGGCGAAATATTTCCAGTAGAGATAAGGAGGTGTTGGTACCATTATACAAGGCACTGGTGAGACCTTATCTGGAATACTGTGTGCAGTTCTGGTCTCCCATGTTTAAGAAGGATGAATTCAAATTGGAACAGGTACAGAGAAGGGCTACTAGGATGATCCGAGAAATAGAAAACCTGTTTTATGAAAGGAGACTCAAGGAACTTGGCTTGTTTAGCCTAACTAAAAGAAGGCTGAGGGGAGATATGATTGCTCTCTATAAATATATCAGAGGGATAAATACCAGAGAGGGAGAGGAATTATTTAAGCTCAGTAACAATGTGGACACAAGAACAAATGGATATAAACTGGCCATCAGGAAGTTTAGACTTGAAATTAGATGAAGGTTTCTAAACATCAGAGGAGTGAAGTTCTGGAACAGCCTTCCAAGAGAAGCAGTGGGGGCAAAAGACCTATCTGGCTTCAAGATTAAACTCGATAAGTTTATGGAGGAGAAGGTATGATGGGATAACATGATTTTGGCAATTAATTTATCTTTAACTATTCATGGTAAATAGGCCCAATGGCCTGTGATGGAATGTTAGATGGGGTGGGATCTGAGTTACTAAAGAGAATTCTTTCCCGGGTATCTGGCTGGTGAATCTTGCCCACATGCTCAGGGTTCAGCTGATCACCATATTTGGGGTCAGGAAGGAATTTTCCGCCAGGGCAGATTGGAAGAGGCCCTGGGGGTTTTTCACCTTCCTCCGCAGCATGGGGCATGGGTCACTTGCTGGAGGATTCTCTGCACCTTGAAGTCTTTAAACCATGATTTGAGGACTTCAATAGCTCAGACATAGGTGAGAGGTTTATTGCAGGAGTGGGTGGGTGAGATTCAGTGGCCTGCATTGTGCAGGAGATCAGACTAGATGATCATAATGATCCCTTCTGACCTTAATATCTGTGAATCTATAAAAATCCCTGACAAGAAGGAACTGTATCTCTTTATGCTGCTTGGACTCTAAGGGGCAAAGATTTCCAAGCATAAGCAAGGAATCCCCAGCTGCTTAGCTGGGGTTAGCCCTAAAGGACACACAGAGCATGCATATCACAGCAACTTCTATCACCTTTTGAAACCTAAGACTGTAACTCATTTGTGTGTGTATGTTTATGTCCTTTAACCTTGTAAATAACTCATTTCTTTTTCTTACTTAATAAATCTTTAGTTAATTTATTATTGGATCGGCTACAAGTGTTGTCTTTGATGGAGGATCTAAGGTGCAATTGACCTGGGATAAGTGGCTGGTCCTTTGGGACTGGGAGTAACCTGAATATTGTTGTGATTTTTGGTGTAAGGAGCCATTTATCACAAAGGCAAGCTTCCTTGGGTGGCAAGATATACCAGAGTACCCAAGAGGATTGTCTGTGAATCCATGTTAAGGATGTTATATTGCTTGAGGAGCTTACACTTGATACTTGGATGGTGACATCTAAGTATAGAACTCATAACCAGCTTGGGGTTTGTGCCCTGCTTCTTCACAATCTGCCCTGAGGTTGGTAGTCATGCTCATGAGCCACTCCAGACAGTTTGATAGAGGGAGTAGGACCTACCTTTGTAATCTGAGGCAGTAACAGACACGCACCATAGCTGCACTATTGGTTTAAGACTTGTTGGCACCAAAGTCTATCTTCTGTCACTCCTAAATGAGCATTTCCTAGTTTTCCAATAGTTGGGTTTAAGGGTCTGAAGTCCCACATTCTGGAGGGATTCGGGGAGCATAAGGCACTTGTGACAGCAACTTTAACTCCACTTTAATGAGTGGCTGGCAGGGGATTCCAATTTCTCTCTCCACAATCTCAGTAGACGTACTCTCTCATGGCTAGGCCATTGCTCTGAGTTCAGGGAGTTGAATTTAAGGGTCATCCTTGGCAACAGTGCTCCATAAACAGCAGCCACAGGAGAGCATCTGCGCAAAGAGACTTTCTAAAGAGCCACCATCTTGTCAAAAGAAAGAAATTACTCACTTCTGAGCATTTAAAATATGCTACAGTAAGCACTGCACTGGCCCACATTTTCCCCAAACACCCATTATTTCCTCTGGGGTGAGCAGTGATAAGATAACTATGGTGAGCAACATGCAGAATGCTTACTCAGGCACAGAAAATGCCACAAACCTTGCTGAGATTATGTTCCAAGTATTTCTGGAGCTGCACTCACTATTGGCGATAAAAGAAAAAGTTACACAAAGCCTAACACTGGTTCCTACTCCTGAAAGGTGTCCAAAACATCATCCCTACTGATGTTTCCCTAGGATGTACCAACCAGGACCTCCAGAGTGCCTGCCCCTTTCCCCTCGCCCCTCACAAGGCAGGGTTACTTGTGAATGTGGACATCTTTGGAAGTCTCACACGACTTCAAAGATCCAAAATAGCCTGTTGGGGCTCATGGGGGAGGTAAGGGGTATGCAGTGAATGAGGCAAGGGCACCCTGATTACTGACATTGCTGCAGCCTGGAGAAGGTTGCAGGCATAGGCGCCGATTCCGTGGGTGCTCTGGGGCTGGAGCACCCATGGAAAAAAAACAGTGGGTGCTGAGCACACTCCGGCAGCCCCCCCGATCAGCTCCTCCTCCTCTCTCCCAGCGCCTCCCATCCGCCACAATCAGCTGTTCAGTGGTGTGCAGGAGGTGCTGTGGGAAAGAGTGGACTGGGGAGCAGGGTCTGGGGTGAAGGTCTAGCACCCCCCAGCAACTCAGAGAGGTGGCGCCTCTGGTTGCAGGCCCAGTATAGGTTAGAGAATGCCAACCCTCCGGGATTGTCCTGGAGTGTCCAGGAATTACAGATTAATCTTTAATTAAAGATTATGTCATGTGACGACACCTCCAGGAATACATCCAACCAGAATTAGGTACACTTTCTGTTGGGGGATAGTGAGCACCTGGGTGGCAATCACTGGGCCAACAAGCCATTTGGGGAGAATATAAGGGGAGGAAACAGGAAGCAAGGGCAGCTCAGAAGGGGCTCAAAAGGTGAGCCTGGACTGGGGAGTGAGGGCTGCTGGGAACCCTACCCTTGTTGTAAGCCTGTATTGCATGGTATTACTATGTAAGAGTGGGAGCTGCGGGCAGCCGTGCCTGCAGACAGTCAATGTAAACAGATTGTCTCACGGCCCACCAGCGGACTACCCTGACGGGCTGCGTGCGACTCGCAGGTCGCAGGTCGCACACCACTGTTCTAGAGACAATAAACTGGTTAAATGTATTCTTTAGACAGCAACAACACATTATGCTGTCAAGAATGAGGACAGATTGCATTGCAATAAAGCTGGTTCTTTTAGCTTTGTATAGATCGTTCCATAATTTATTTCTTTGCAGCAACAATGTGAACCTTAGATGAACTTAAATGAACCCATTCAGGAATGAAATCATCAGTCTCATCCTACCTAGAAAAATTTAATAGGTAGTAAGTACATGGTTCTATTAGATCAGGGGTTCTCAAACTGGGGGTCGTGACCCCGGAGGGGATCACAAGGTTATTACCTGGGGGGGTTGAGAGCTGTCAGCCTCCACCCCAAACCCCGCTTCACCTCCAGAATTTATAATAGTGTTAAATATAAAAAAATGTGGGTTTAATTTATAAGGGGGGGTCGCACTCAAAGGCTTGCTGTGTGAAAGGGGTCACCAATACAAAAGTTTGAGAACCACTGTATTAGACGGACTTTTTCTTTGGATTACTGAAAAAAGTCAATGACAACAGAGTATCAATCTTTGTAGTGAGGATATTTTTTAGATTCTTGTGTTGAGTAACAGCATATAATTAGCAGAACTGAAAAAGGGAAATATCACCACTGCCAAAAGAAAAATGAGAAATATGACCCATTACTGGCAGAAATTTCTGTTTAGGAAATGTCTCTTTCAGTGTCTGTGCAGCAGGGTATTGTCCCTCTTACTGTCAAAACAACTGTTTGAGACACTTAACTGATTTGGAGTGAGGAGAGATTCTGCAGAACAGGAGGGGGAAAGCACCTGTTCAGAAGACCCAAAGAGTAGAAGCAAAGTAATTACAAGGAAAAAGCAAAAATAGCAAACTACTCTAAGGTATATAAATCCCAAAGTGAGTTAAAATAGTGCAAAGTAGATAGTTATTGAAATTATAGTCATACTGTAGGGGGGGGGAGAATTTAAACAATTGAAGATATTTAGGTACCAAATGAATTGTATTTAAAATCTGTGTCTATATACCATTACGTTTTATTATTTTATTAGGGTCATAAATGATTGCCCTATAATCAGTAGAACAATGACAGGTTTCAGAGTAACAGCCATGTTAGTCTGTATTCGCAAAAAGAAAAGTGAGCTGTAGCTCACCAAAGCTTATGCTCAAATAAATTGGTTAGTCTCTAAGGTGCCACAAGTACTCCTTTTCTTTTTTCAGTGGAACAATGCAGCTCATAGGCAAACTGAGAATTTCTTTGAGTTTTTCCTGGTTAGAGTGGGATTATAAATTATCTGTTGTGGTTTGAATGACTGAAAACTGTTAACCCTGGGGGAAGGAAAGTAACTGTGTGCTGGGATGGGAGAAGTGCTTAGCTGGAGAGCCAAAGAAGAGAGTGACACACTATGGAATTCTTCAGAATTTCTCCTTGGGGATATGCCTGGAGTCCAGCTTTCAGGTCTAGCATTAACAAAAAAGTATTAGCATTAAAATGTAGCATAAGTAGGTGTTTCCTTAGTAATACACATCTTTAGTAAAATCCAAGGACTTGATTTACCAAGCTGCTGTACACAGGCGGACGCTTACAACTGCACAAAAGCCCAAGTGAATTAAGTGGGGCCGGGCATGGGCACAGGGGACTACCACACAGAGCAGATTCTAGGCCTTAACATGCTAACATTATTAAGCACAGTCTCATTATTTTGTAGGTTGCTTTTAAAAATGGAAATGCAACGCATAAAATCCTTTAGTGCAATATGAAGCATACAATCTTAACATCTGTCAGAAAATGAAAGTGTTATGCAACAAGCGTGGTAATTCTGTTTCATTAAATTCACATGGTATTTTTCTATTCTGGGTTAAATCAGTATGTATACAGCGCTTTAGGCGTGGGGCTGAATTCAACCTGTAATCTACAGAACCTGCAATATGGCTGAACCAATGAGCACTACTTAGGGGAACTGGAAAAGTGAGAATCCAGCAAGTACAAGGACAGGGGGAGGTGACAGTGGCACACGAGCAGGGAGTAGCCGGTGACTAACAACCCCCAGTGGGTCGCAGAGCTGTGAAAGTTGCAGGCTGTGGAAGGGGCGATGCAGAGTAAAAAAAAAGGGGGGGGGGCAGGAGGACGTCAATCCCTAGAGAGCTTTGCAAAAAGAACAGGCGGACTTGTGGCCCCTTACAGACTAACCAATGTATTTGAGCATAAGCTTTCCTGAGCTACAGCTCACTTCATCGGATGCATACTGTGGAAAGTGTGCATCCGATGCAGTGAGCTGTAGCTCAGAAAAGCTTATGCTCAAATACATTGGTTCGTCTCTAAGGGGCCACAAGTCCGCCTGTTCTTTTTGCGGACACCGACTAACACGGCTGCTGCTCTGAACCCTGTCACGCTGCAAGTCCGAGAGCTTTGCGTGTCTTTCCCCGGCCGCCGGCCTGTTCCGTCTCCTCCTTTCATTAGGATACACAGGCAGGAGGCCCCTTTCTCCCCCCTCCGCAGCTCCGCCTGGAGCCTCGCCCGTTGAACCAGCCCCAGTTGCTCACGTGCTCTCGGAGCTGCGCCAGCAGGGCAGAGTTACAGTGACAGGAGAACAACGAAGCGTCCGACGGCGGAGCATCCTCCCACGCCAAGTCGTGGAGCCCGGCCCCGGCCTGGAGAATGACTCGGAGCGCCTGGCTGTGGGGAGCCGGAATGACTGAGTGTCTCAAGCACGTGCCGCTGGAGGGGCAAGTCGCCCCCCAGGCCACATGCGGGCTCCAAGGGCTGCGGCCCGGCCTGAAGCGGGGAGGCTCCGCCCCACACTCCGGCTGCCTCTCTCCGCGGCCAGGGCCGGAGGGTGCGCTCCAGGGGCAGGTGGCCCAGCGCAGCTGCCTGTGGCGGCGGGCGGGCGGGCGTGGGTGGGTGGCAGCACTCCAGCACCGGGTGCCCCCAGCCCGCCCCCTCGCCCGCCTAGGGAAGGGCCGGTCGGAGGGGGGGGGGCGGCCCCTTTGTGGCTCGCTGCGGGAGCCCGAGCGGCCGCAGCGCGCTGGGCTCCTTTGTCTGGTTTCTCTTTCCCTTCCCGGCACAGACACGTGCTGCCCCGGCCTCCCCTGGGGCCGGCTGCTGCGAGCCGCTGGGGGAGCTGCCCGAGCGGAGCTGAAGCCCCTGGTTAGGCGCTGCTGCTCCGAGGAGGGGCTGCTGCTGCAGGTCGCCCTCCTGCTCAGCCTGGCGGGGCTGCGGCTGGACCCGCATCTGCCCCGGCGCCGGGCCCTGGACGCTTTCCACGCGGGCACCCCAAGAGCCCGGAGCGGGACTGGGACCGGCTGCTGCTGCTCCGGGAGATGCGGGCGCTGGGGGCCCCTTACATCCCCCGCACCCGCCTGGACGCCTGGCTGGTGCACGCCGTGGCCGGCGAGGAGAATGGGGCGCTCCCCTCCTCGCCAGTCAGTGGCGCCGGGGGAGATGCCCCCAGCGAGAGCGGTGCCCAGGAGGGCCCCGGCCGCCCCCGCTCCGCCCGGGGGAGCAGCCTGCAGCAGCAGGCCCAGGAGGAAGGGGCTGGAGGAGCTGCAGCAGCCCTCGGAGCCGAGCCCAGTCCTGGGGGAAGTGACTGTCCTACCCTAGAGGTAAGGGGCAGGGGAGGACACAGAGCATCGCTCGCCGCCTGGGGTTTGGAGTCCAGAGGTAGCCTGGAGACCGACAGGGCCGGGGAGGTGGGGAGAAGACCTGCCTCCCCTTCGCGCACCTTCTGCGGCTGAAAGCGGGTATCTGCAGATCGGAGAGGAGGAGAAGGCGTCCCGCCTGCCAAGGGGACACCCCAAGCGTAAAGGGGGCTGGGGACGACACACACATCCCCACCCTACCTCGAGGATGCATCCAGGGCAGATGCTCCTCACACTTTCCCCTTTTCTGCTTATGAAATAACCGGGTGTTACATCGTGTTGCAGAACTGCTGGGGAGGGGCCTGGAATGCTAGGACCAGCTGGGCTCCCCGCCTTCCACAAAACAAAGTTTGGCAGGAGGTGGTTCTGATTTGGATCTGAATGCCCCAACTTGCACCTGCCCCTCTAATGTGACAAATCCTAAATGTTACGTTGCTGACACACCTATGCCGAACTTCCAGGAAGCTTGGATCTCAAAATGCTTCTTTCTTTCATGATGCCCCAGCTGAGGAGGAGACAGAGGTTTAATCTGAACATAATACTGTGTATCCTGTAACAAAAGGAGGAAAGGGAAGGAAAAGGAGGCAGCTTCTTAAACTGTCAGAGCTTTTTTAAGAAGTGAAGAGACAGGGTGACTTTTCTGCTGTCTGTAAAAAGACCTTCAGTTCTAAGTGATCTTGGGTGTGTGCTAAAAAAGTCTATACTGATAACAAGGTTCCATTATCTACTTTATTCACTCTAGCACCGTAACTGTACACACTGATTGTAAGTAATGTAGACCAAATAAATAAGTAATTTTAGCTCTGCAAAGGTTATAATCTAACAAAAGCTGATGAACAACTGGGTCAGCAAGCAGACTACAGTTTTTATCAAAATAAGCAGGGACAAATGAATATCCATGAGGACCCAATCCTGCAGAGATTTAACCGTGTGCTTAACTTTACTCATTTTAAATTCTGTTGAAATCAGGGTTGCAGGATTAAGGCCTTAGCTTTAAGTATTTTCTTAATGTGTGCACATGGACACTTTTAAATGTAATTTATCCATGATCCATCAAAACTGGGACTGCACTATATAGTACTACTTGTGGTGGAGTGAGCTGTAGCTCACGAAAGCTTATGCGCAAATAAATTGGTTAGTCTCTAAGGTGCCACAAGTCCTCCTTTTCTTTTTGCATATGTACATCACTGTCTAATAGCTGGTCTTGTCAATATCTTTATAATACTGTCACCATAAATCTCAGCCATTTTATTGTGCCAGAGCTGAACTCCAGCTTCACCAGTGCTAAATGAAACACTTCAAACTGTCTGTGGTTTATTACAGTAGTTGATGAGTGACATAAACCACGTCAGAACATATAGTTGTACCTGGTAATCATGATCAGTTTATCTTAGATTGTTCAGTTATAGACACATGCCATATGTTTCCCTTTACTAAATTCAGCAACTTATTTAATCCACTTCCCTGATCCTGCAAAACAGTTAAACGTGCATGTAACTTCATGCATGTGAGTAGAGCCATTCAGTTTAACGGGACTACACCCAGGAGTAAAGTTACTCGTGTAATTTTTGCAGAATCAGTGCTTTGATTTTTAAATAATTTATAAACCCACTATCTGATACCATGGTGGCAAGCAGTGATACATAGATGAATAATAACATTGAGTTGTGCAAACATATATGACATATTTTGCAATCTAAAGTAAAATAATACTTACATGACAATACTTTTGCATACTAGATTTTAATCTCTGAGGGCTAAGATTTTTTCAATAACTTGAGTTCAGTGATCAGCAGCAACTGATGCTGTCTAATTATTAAGAATACTTATATTGTAAAAAAACTCTCTTAATTTTTCTCAATATTAGGATTTTGCACAAGGATTAGCTTAGTTATGATTCTGTACTGTATTGATATTATTTGTATAGGTAGTTGCAGAACTAGTTTCTCCACCCTAACCTAAAGGGATCACTTGTACTGGAGTGAGGAATGATTCATTTTCTGTGCTAATGTAGCTCGGGACCTTTCTGGAGCCCTACTTCCCTAAAGTATAGCGTGGTTGAGAGAGAGATTAGTAAACTGAATCCCAAATCTCAGTGCTCTTCAGTTGAAACATAAATGGGTTCCTAGAATGAAAAATCTAGTGTCTTCTCCAGCAAATTTATCTAGCTTCCTAATAAATTAACAGGCATAAAATGTATTGTAATTTGAAACTCTTTGATAGGATTAAAGACCCTTTCTCTTTATATTTATTCTATTATGGTAGTTACCTTACCAAACAGACAGATTTTGGGGAAATTCTCACATACTGAAAATAGTATGTATGGTCATTTTCTCTTTTGTTAATATGTTTTTGAATCATCCTCTAGGGAAATTCCTGCTGTCTTTTCAAGGCCAGCATTTGTGCACAAGATGAAAGACAGAAGGGAAGTTTCAGCCTTTTTACAAAAGATTATCTCCATACCGTTAAATAAAGGCCACCTGTATTGTAAAAATATGGCTGCAGTAATAAATAGGATTACAAGGCACTTCAGCTAATTTGTAGCTTTTACTTCTGCCTTTCATGAAAAGCAGTCCAGTGCTATTGGCAGCTTCCCACTCTTAGGGTATGTCTACACTCCCCACATTACAGTGCGGCCATGGCTACGGTGTGAAGTGGGCAGTGTAGACACGCTTTATCGCCGGGGAGAGCTCTCCCAGCGATTTAAAAAAAAAACAGCCCACCCTGAACGAGCGGTGGTGGCTTTGTCGCCAGGAACCGGGCTCCCACCTATAAAGTGTTGTCTGTACTGGCGCTTTTCAGTGCTAAAACTTTTGTGGCTGGGGGGAGGTTGGGGGTTTCACCCCTGAATGACTAAAGTTTTAGCGCTGAAAGTGGCAGTGTAGACATAGCCTTAGACTCCCCACCAGAAATCAGGACTGGAGCTTGGAGTTTAGGTAAGGGGATTAAAGGAAGTATTTTGTTTGTTTGGTTTAGTAAGGTTTTAAAAACAAGTCAAGAGACTTAGGTAACTACTGACTAGAAAAACAAGTGCAGGAAATGGCCCACCTTGATTATCATGCACATTGTGTAGAGAGTTGTCACTTTGGATGGGCTATTACCAGCAGGAGAGTGAGTTTGTGTGTGCGGGGGCGGAGGGTGAGAAAACCTGGATTTGTGCTGAAAATGGCCCAACTTGATGATCACTTTAGATAAGCTATTACCAGCAGGACAGTGGGGTGGGAGGAGGTATTGTTTCATGATCTCTGTGTGTATATAAAGTCTGCTGCAGTTTCCACGGTATGCATCCGATGAAGTGAGCTGTAGCTCACGAAAGCTCATGCTCAAATAAATTGGTTAGTCTCTAAGGTGCCACAAGTACTCCTTTTCTTTTTGGATTTACTTTGTTCATCCAGCACTGGGGGTGGGGTTGCCAGCAAAGTTCATGCTGTGGATTCTCATGGATCAGATAATATCAGTTTTGGGGAACTTGATATTCATGGGCCTGAGAGACAAATGGATTTAAAAATGTCAGTGAAAAGTACAGTTGCTGATGTGTCCTATCTGGGCATGCAATCATTTACAGTACAGTTTGACCTGTTTTTCTCTTTAGTGCTCTGAGAAGAGACAGAGTAGTATTATGGAGGCTGGTCAGTCTTTAAGAACAAGTAGAGCTGTGTACGTGTTTCTGCATTAGATTGTTACACAACAAACTGAGATCAGCGTAGCCTTGGTATTGACTATTGTGGAACCAGACTGTCATTAAATTGATTTTTGTAATAAAATATAGGCTTCACAATAATGTTGTGTTGCCTTACTAATCAAACTAATCAAATAGTAGCACTGGTAAAAAAATATGGCTTGTAAAGTAAAAAATGGTATAAATGACTAATAGCCTTGTAAACTTAATGGAACTATGTTTAGCATGTTAAAAGTGACATTATTTATGTGAGTGGGCTGCTCACTGCACAATACTACTTACATGAGTAAAGTTAAACAAGTGTACGTCTTTTTTTCCTGGATCACACACATACGATTATATTATATAGGCAGAAGACTTAAAATTGTAGCAATGCAAAAATTATAAATTGATGTCCCATGGATTCTTACTGAAAAATTTGCTCAAGAAGTAAGAAAGGAGGGGTTTGAATGCAGAGCGGGAGAAAAGTCAAAGTTGGAAAGGGACCAAGACAAGGGTAGAAAAAGAATATAATATTTTGGGTTATGCTGGAATTTTATATAACGAATGAGTGGGACCCATTTTCAAAAAACAACTTAAAAGGTGCGAATATGGAGTTTTAAAGATCTTAGCACTGTAACCGTGCCTTCATGGGTCACAAATGAGAATACCAAATTCAGGAGAAAATGCTGAGAAATACATCCCAAAACTGGTGGTTATTCCCCCATAAGATATACCAAACCAGCAGCAAAAGTAAACTTCTGTTTCACTACACTGGCTAACAAGAAGTCAGAGAAGCAATTTCCTGAGGCATTCCAGTCCTTGTATTACCACCAAAACCACTGTATTTAAAGATGAGTGGTTCTTTAAAACCAATCTCATCAAATAAAAGGTTCTTCTGATTCCAAAGGACCAGCCACACACCCAGGTCAATATATAACTCAGATATTACCCAAAAATCACACTAATGCCAATCCTTTGGTATTTAAAATCTAAAGGTTTATAGAAAGAAAGAAAGAAAGAAAGAAAGAAAGAAAGAAAGAAAGAAAGAAAGAAAGAAAGGTGAGAGTTAAATTGTTTAAAGGAATCAAATACATAAAATAAATGCAAAGTTCGTCCATTAGGCTTGTAGCAGTGATGGAATGAACTGCTGGCTTGATAAGTCTCTGGTTGCTTCGAAATCATTGGAAAGACCTTAGTCCCTTGGTTAGAATGCTCCCATTAATAGAAGTCCATAGTTCAGAGGTTTGAGCAGAAAAGAGACAAAATGGAGGTGTTTGCAGGGTCTTTCATAGCTTCTGCCATGTGGAGGGATACCCATTGTTTCAAACAAAGCCCTCAGCAGTTAGTGGAAAATTACAGGTAAAAGATGGGGTTTGGAGTCACATGAGCAAGTCACATGTCCATGCATAATTTTGCTTAATCATTGCAGGGAACCATTACCTATACTTCAAATGGAAAAGTTCACAGAAAAGTCCATTCAGTGTAGATGGGTGTCTCCCGTGGTCCATTGTGAGTTGTGTCCTTTTGATGGGCCACCTAATTTACATAGTCCCTCCAAGATGTGCTGGCTAACTACCTTGTGGGCGTTACCCCAAGAGCAAACATTTGAAATCCAGGTTTTGAGCCAATACTCATAACTTCAAATACAAAAACGATACATGCATACAGATAGCATGATCATAACCAGCAAATCATAACCATTTTATAGACATATTACATGCCACATTTTGTACAAGATTTGTTGCAAATATATAACAGTGGTTGCAACAATTATCTATATGGTCATATTTTAATCAGGTAACGCCAGAGACCCGTTTTCAAAAAACACCTTAAAAGGTGTAAATATGGAGTTTTAAAGATCTTAGCACAGCAAGTTATGGTGTTATTTTTATTATTCATGTTGCAATAGCATCTGTCCTCAAACACACAGGAAGAGACAATCCTTGCCTCAAGGAGCTTAAAGTCCAAGAAAGAAGTTCACAACCTAAGGCCCTGTTCTCCAAACACTTATGCATGAGAGTTGCCCCACTGAATTTAACGGGACTGTGTACATCCATACGGTACTCTCGTGTAAGTGTTTGCAGGAGTGGGATGTAAGAATTGGAGTAGAACTTTCCTTTCCGAGGCATTGGGGTTTGCTGTTTTTCATTCAAGAGAAACAGGTGGGGACTGCTTGGGTCAGAAGACTGGTAATGGGATATAGAGCCTTGTGATAACTGTATTACTTGCCTATATGGTCAACATCACAGAAACCAGTATTACACCTGACATTTGGCAGTCTTGGCAGAGATGCTGAAGACCCGAGTGAGGACTGAAGCTGAACTCCTGACTCACTCCTGTATGGGACTCTGTCCAACTCAGGGGTGAGACACATAGGCAGTGCTGGGAAAGCTGTAGCCCACACACAAGCTGGATTTGCTGTGTAGTTTAGCTCCATTTTCCAGGGCTGTGTTTGTCTGGTACCTTGTGCAAGTACTGAATTCACACAGACAATTTTAAAATGCCTGCTTTAATTATTAATTTAATTACATTGTTTATAAATTGTGAAAGTCAAGGAAGCAAGTGCTAATTCAATAATGTTATTGTTTGTTTTCATAATTGTCTACAAGTCCATGTTTGGGGATCTTATTTTAGGGGAATTATATATGGCTGGTTAATAGTGCCCAATAAAATCTGGTATCTTTTTTTAAGGCAAGAGCAGTTGAGGGAGCTAAGCTACTGTAAGGATATAGCCTGACCCCTAATTTTAAACTTATTGAAAGTCTTTACATGGAATTAGAACTACTTGAATTGTACAGTATAATTGCTTTTTCCGATAAGTGTTGTCGTTTCAGCGAAGTAATGCAGATTTAGTTTTTGTAATGCAATTCTTAAATTCATATTGCTGGTAACAATATATGATCATAGAAATGCAGGGTTGGAAGGGTCCTCGAGAGGTCATCAAGTCCAGCCCACTGCACTGAGGCAGGACCAAGTAAACCTAGACCATCTCTGACAGGTGTTTGTCCAGCCGGTTCTTGAAAACCTCCAATGATAGGGATTTCTACACTGCAAACACGTGCAAGCCTATTCCAGAGTTTAACTACCCTTATAGTTAGAACATTTTCCCTAATATCTAACTTAAATCTTCCTTGCTTCAGATTAAGCCTGTTACTTCTTGTCCTACCTTCAGTGGTCATGGAGAACAATTGAGTGTCATCTTCTTTATAGCAGCCATTAACATATTTGAAGACTGTTTTCAGGTGTTCTCCCTCCTCCCTTCCCCGCCGTCCTCCTTTCTCAAGACTAACATAACGTTTTTTAACCTTTTCTCATAGGTCAGATTTTTCTGAGCCTTTTATCCTTTTCATTGCTCTCCTCTGGACTCTCTCCAGTTTGTCCACATCTTTCCTAAAGTGTGGCACTCAGAACTGGACACAGTACTCCAGCTGGGGCTTCACCTGTGCTGAGTGGAGCAGGACAGTTACCTCCCCTGTCTTACACATGACACTCCTGTTAATACACCTCAGAGTATTAGCTGTTTTACAACTGCATTACATTGTTGGCTCATATTCAAATTATGATCCAGTATAACCCCTAGATCCTTTTCAGCAGAACTACTGCCTAGCCAGTTATTCCCCATTTTGTAGCTGTGTGTTTGATTTTTCCTCCCTGAGTGAAGTACTTTGCACTTGTCTTTATTGAATTTTATCTTGTCGCATTCAGACCAATTCTCTAGTTTGTCAAGGTCTTTTGAATTCTAATCCTGTTCTCCAAAGTGCTTGCAACCCTCTATTAGCTTAGTGTCATCTGCAAATTTTATAAGCATGCTCTCTGTGCCATGAATGAAAATATTGACTAATGCTGGACCCAAGACTTGGTGATGGTGTGTTCTGATTGTGCGTCTTACAGCAAGCCGCAATGTGTCTAGGGCTTGAAAGAGCCAAGTGAAGCAAGAGGGCCAGAACAGTAGAGTGGGGGTCAGAGTCGGAGGGCTAAACCTTGGGAAGTGTCTTGATGTGTGCAATGCAACCTCAAAAATGTGGGAGGGCACTCTGGGTGTAGGAGGTGCATAAGAGGCATTTATGGGAGATTTCAGAGTAGCAGCCGTGTTAGTCTGTATTCGCAAAAACAAAAGGAGTACTAGTGGCACCTTAGAGACTAACCAATTTATTTGAGCATAAGCTTTCGTGAGCTACAGCTCACTTCATCGGATGCATTCAGTGGAAAATACAATTAACTTAGGCTTGAATAGAGACTGGGAGTGGATGTGTCATTACACAAAGTAAAACTATTTCCCCATGTTTATTTCCCCCCCACCCCCACTGCTCCTCAGACATTCCTGTTAACTGCTGGCAATGGCCCACCTTAATTATCACTACAAAAGGTTTTCACACACACACACCCCCCCGCTCCCGCTCTCCTGCTGGTAATAGCTCATCTTAAGTGATTACTCTTCTTACAATGTGTATGATAACACCCATTTTTTCATGTTCTGTGTGTATATAAATTTCCTCACTGTATTTTCCACTGAATGCATCTGATGAAGTGAGCTGTAGCTCACAAAAGCTTATGCTCAAATAAATTGGTTAGTCTCTAAGGTGCCACTAGTACTCCTTTTATTTATGGGAGAGAGTCAGGGAAGTGCTGAGGCATGCCAGGGAGGCAGAGGCTAGGGGGCGAATTGCAGGAAATGAAATGCAAACAGGAGCAAAGGTGAGGTCAAAGAAGTCTGAATTTGATGTAGAAGCAGATCAGCAGTCAGGACCAGTGATTCAAAGAGAAGGTGACCCAGTTAGAGCAGTGGTCAGGGAAGAGGACTTTTCTACAGCAAGTTAGATAGACTTGGAAGGATACACTGCTAATTGGAAAGGATCAAAGAAAGAGACTTCAGTAGCTGACATGAGAAATGACCAGGGTTTTAGCAGTAAGGATGGTAAGGAAAGGCTGGATGTTTTTCTTATATAGGAAGTACTGGCAGGATTTAGTGACAGCGTGGATGGGAGTAGTGGAAAAGGAAAGAGAGCAGTCAAATATAGCACCAAGGTTGTGTGATTTACCAACTGGGAGAACAGGGGCATTATTGACCATGATAAAGAGGGGATTGGGAAGATGGATATTTTTGGGGAGGAGGACAGGTGAAGGAGAAAAGAAGTTCCTTGTTCACTTGGTCAGCCTGAGGGAGGGACTATATTTCTTCCAGGATGTCCAGAGACACTTGCAGATGTAGAACTGAACAGAGAGGGTGAGGATAGGGAACAGAGGTAGATATGGGAGTTGTCAGTATAGAAACTGTAATTAACACCATGAGAATGGATGAGTTTGCTCAGGGGTATGGTGTTGTAGGAGAAGAGGAAGAGGAGGTAGCCCTGAGAGACTCTATTAGAGAGGAGAAGCTACCAAGGGAAAGAGAGTGGGAGAATCCTGTCAAGCACAGAATTACAAAAGCCCAAGGAGGACTGAGTAACTGTTAGTCAAAGGCAACAGACAGCTTGAGCAGGATGAGGCTAGAGAAAAGGTCCTTGAACTTGGCAGAGAACCTAGTGAGAATGGCCTTAGAGGAGTCAACAGGCTGGAAGTCAAAGTGTAGGTCAATGAGAAAGATGGAGGAGAGGAAACTGAGGAAATGGGAGAAGAAGACTTGCAGAAGGACTGTGGAGGTGGAGAGAGGAGGGCGATGGGGCTGTAGATGGGAAAGTGAGGATTAACGGTCTACACTAGAAATGTAGACACAGCTTATGAAGACACAGCCTTCTATGATGAGATTACTGGTTCTGTGGATGAAGGGAAAGCAGTGGATGTATTGTTTCTTGACTTTAGCAAAACTTTTGACACCGTCTCCCACAGTATTCTTGTTAGCAAGTTAAAGAAGTATGGGCTGGACGAATGCACTATAAGGTGGGTAGAAAGTTGGCTAGATTGTCGGGCTCAACGGGTAGTGATCAATGGCTCCATGTCTAGTTGGCAGCCAGTGTCAAGTGGAGTGCCCCAGGGATCAGTCCTGGGGCCGGTTTTGTTCAATATCTTCATAAATGATTTGGAGGATGGTGTGGATTGCACTCTCAGCAAATTTGCGGATGATACTAAACTAGGAGGAGTGGTAGATATGCTGGAGGGCAGGGATAGGATACAGAGGGACCTGGACAAATTGGAGGATTGGGCCAAAAGAAATCTGATGAGGTTCAATAAGGATAAGTGCAGGGTCCTGCACTTAGGACGGAAGAACCCAATGCACAGCTACAGACTAGGGACCGAATGGCTAGGCAGCAGTTCTGCGGAAAAGGACCTAGGGGTTACAGTGGACGAGAAGCTGGATATGAGTCAGCAGTGTGCCCTTGTTGCCAAGAAGGCCAATGGCATTTTGGGATGTATAAGTAGGGGCATAGCGAGCAGATCGAGGGACGTGATCGTTCCCCTCTATTCGACAGTGGTGAGGCCTCATCTGGAGTACTGTGTCCAGTTTTGGGCCCCACACTACAAGAAGGATGTGGATAAATTGGAGAGAGTCCAGCAAAGGGCAACAAAAATGATTAGGGGACTGGAACACATGACTTATGAGGAGAAGCTGAGCGAACTGGGATTGTTTAGTCTGCAGAAGAGAAGAATGAGGGTGGATTTGATAGCTGCTTTCAACTACCTGAGAGGTGGTTCCAGAGAGGATGGTTCTAGACTATTCTCAGTGGTAGAAGAGGACAGGACAAGGAGTAATGGTCTCAAGTTGCAGTGGGGGAGGTTTAGGTTGGATATTAGGAAAAACTTTTTCACTAGGAGGGTGGTAAAACACTGGAATGGGTTACCTTGGAAGGTGGTGGAATCTCCTTCCTTAGAAGTTGTTAAGGTCAGGCTTGACAAAGCCCTGGCTGGGATGATTTAATTGGGGATTGGTCCTGCTTTGAGCAGGGGGTTGGACTAGATGACCTCCTGAGGTCCCTTCCAACCCTGATATTCTATGATTCTTATGCTGGCAAAAAATTGCATGTAGAAGCCTGTATAGCTTAAACCGGTTCGGTGAGCAAAATAAGCTATAGTCGCAAAAGACTCTTATGCTGGTATAACTGCAACTACATGAGGGCTTTTGTTAGTATAGAAATGTTGTCAAAAATCAACCCCCTGACTGACATTGCTATACTGGCAAAAGTTTCTATTGTAGATTTGGTCATAGGTAGTGGATGAAGAGAACTCTGGAGGGAATACAGTTTGAAGGGATGCATCAGTGGGTTAGAAGAGAATAGTAAATAAACAAGCTGTTGTACAGTTCACAAGGTTTATTATTTAGTATTTGTATTACTGTAGCACCTGGCTTCCCGGTCCATGACTCCTATTGGGCTAGGCACTGCACAAACACAGAACAAAATCAATTTTACACATCACTTCATCCTTTCTATTAATAGTTCTTCCTTCAGGCTGAAATTAACTCATGGTGTAGAGGGCCAATGCAAGGCCAAACACTTTCAGGGCCGCCTGGAAGATTCAGGGGGCCTGGGGTCTTTGGCGGCGGGGGTCCTTCCGGTCCAGGTCTTCGGGGCACTTCGCCAAAGACATGAAGTAGAAGGACTCCTGCCGCCGAATTGCTGCTGAAGACCCGGAGTGTGTCTTTCATTCCGGGTGTGTTCGGCGGCACTGAAGGACCCCCTGCCGCCGAAATGCCATCTAAAACTCTCGTGGGGACCCCTGCGGGGTCCAGGGCAAATTGCCCCACTTCCACTCCCCCCCCCCCCGCCGCCCTGGGCAGCCCCGAACACTTCGACTGAAAACCTAAAGGTCTATTAAATATTTTCTAGAAATGCTTTAAAAGACTAACTTTTGAATGTTTTAAAGGGATGTCAGTGATTTTTCAAGTTACGAACTATACGGTAACTGAATTTGAGTGGTTTACACATCTGCAGGAAGTTAATAAAAATACCATAGCGCTATGTATTTTGCTTCTAATTCTGTCCATCACTATTTGCATTCGGGGGGAGGAGTCGTATGTATAAATGTGTGTGACATATTGCATACACACACTTAATAGTGTGTTTTCAAGTAAACATGATGGTTGACATAGTAGACCCAGTGCTGTGTAAATACTCCCCCCCCCCCCGCCCCAGCCCCCAAGTGTTTGTTTGATCCAATAGACTGTCATGACTGTTCTGAAGCCAACAAGGGTATCTTCAATAGCGTGTGCCTATTTGCAGCCCAGAGTAAATTTTCAGGATTGAGATACTGAAAATAATAATAGATGTTAAACAGGTGCAGCATTTGAAACCACGGATGTAATATTCAGTTAGCCTAAATAACTCACTTGACTAATTTTAGCAATCTTAATAAAATGCCTAGACATGGCATTACATAAAATATGTAATCCAAGGCAGCCTGATTGTCATAATCCTGATATTTCCTGTGCTACTGTTTTATCTTCCAAACTTTTTAAACTGTGATTATATTTCAAAGGATAATGTCCCTTTCAGGGAACTTTAAATGTCTGTGTTATACCAATAAAATAAAAACCAGCAGGATCTTATTAAAGGGGAAAAGGCAAAATGCCACATTTATTATGAATACAGAAAGAATCATAGTAAGCAGTTAGTTATAGCTATAAACATTCCATTCAATTTCATATTTATTCCTGCATTCATTCATACACACACACACAGGTTCTGCAAGGTTATCGTCATAGTTATCAGCCTTAGAGTTGCTCGTGCCAAGCCACTGGCCAGGTGGCCTGGACACGAGGAGGGAGCAGGGCCTTCTCAGATGCTCATCTGATGCTCCTGGAAGTTGGTTTGCAGAATTGGACCCCAAAGTTCTCAGTTTCTAGAGTCCATTTTTATAGGAATTTCTTCCTATGCCAGTCTATGGGAATTGCTTCATCATGCTGTTGCTGACTCAGTCAGCAGATGGCACAGTCCTGATGGCTCCGTGCTGCCAGATGTTATCTTGTTCTTTGGTTCTCCCATTCTTGAGGCTGTTGGGTGGATTCCAGCTGCCCTCCGGGGGTCCTCTGGTTGTTTCCACTTGACGCCTTCTTCGGCTGATCGACACTGGATTCTTAGACTGGCACCTCCCTGATCATTCATTTATTATCAACACCAAGCATCCATCCACATACATCCTCTATCTCTATTTTAATCATAATTGTTAACAAAGCAAGATAAATACAACAAAAGGGCGGGGAGTCTCTGTATGCTGTTTCTGTTGTTACAAAGTATCGCTTTGAGTCTCTCTCTCTGTGAGTTATTGTTGTTACAAAGTATTGCTTTGAGAATAGATTCTGTCTTAGGATGTACTAACACAATTAGCAGCCAAAAACCAAGAGACCTTCCTCTTAATTAGTAATACCCTGGAATTTAAACTATGGGGAATCAAACTCATTTGTGATTTTAATACAGGACTTCTTTAATATGATCCAACATCTGTGTCTGAGGAAAAAAGGATGTTTTGTTTCATTATGAATGTAGAGAACTGACTTGATAGTACACAGACAAATAGCAGCAGTAATCAGATAGTAAGCAGCTGTATAAGAACTAGATATTTTTATTACTTAATCAAAGCATAGTAAAATAGACACTGCTGGTTGTGTAACCAGTATCTGTAGCTCTTTTGCACAGGTCTGTCTTGTACTGTGTGGTGTAAACTTGTGTAAAGTGCAATCTGACTTTGTTTAAAGTGTAGAGAACTTGGTGAAAAAATCAATTTAGCAGGACAGAGAATGCATGTTATCTTAAGAGCAAGCTGTAGCTTGAGAAATCTGTTAACATCCATTTTTAATCTTTGATAAAATTATCTATAGTTTTACAAAGGAAAAGGGACAAAAAAAACCCATAGCAAAACAACACACAGATTAACAAGAACAATGGAGTGAATATTTCCAGTCCAGGCTTAGAATGAAATATAATGGAAAGCGAATAACCAGCAATAAAAACAATGTCCACAAATAACTGAGGGCCGAGTTTGGAACGTCTGACTCACTGTGAAATGCATGCTCTGAAGCAATTAAAGGCAGTGAATGCTGGTTTGTACTGTCTGCTGCTGCTAGAGATGAGACCTCTTTCCCACCTGTGTCTTAATACTTTGCGCTCTTTAAACATTAGTTATGAACTAAGTCCATATTGTTACTTCAATGTTAAAGATCAGTAAACTGAAGTTGAGAGTTTAAGTGATTTGTCCTAGGTTGCACACCAAGCAAATGCCACAACCATGATTAAGAACCCAGGCCTCCTAGATGCAAGGCTGATGCCTAATCCACTAACCAGACTCACTCCCAAATTCTATTGTCTAGTGTAATTAAAATCAACAAGTGTCAGAGGTGAGAACAGAATTTGGGATTCCCTGGCTCTCAGCATTGTGCTTAGTGCACTAATCCAGAGGTGTCAAACACTCAACCTGTTCAACATGATGAAGCATTTTCAGAACCTATAGAGCTGAAAAAAAAAACAGCAGGACTTGTGGCACATTAGAGACTAACAAATTTATTAGAGCATAAGCTTTCGTGAGCTTAACTAATAAATTTGTTAGTCTCTAAGGTGCCACAAGTACTCCTGTTCTTTTTGCAAATACAGATTAACTCAGCTGCTACTCTGAAACCTATAGATCTGAAGGGTTTTTTTGTTTTGTTTTGTTTTTTAGAGTAAGTCTTTACATAAGAATGGCCACTCTGGGTCAGACCAATGGTCCATCTGTCCCAGTGGTTCTCAACCCCCAGCCTGTGGGCCGCTTACAGCCCAATCAGCACACAGCTGCAGCCCATGCGACATCCTCAGGGCCATACAGGTAGTATATATATTATGTGGCTGCAGCCTACATAATACATAGAGAGTTGCATATGTGGCCCACAATGATAAATAGGATCAGAACCACTGATCTTGCCCAGTATCCTGTCTTCTGATAGTGGCCAATGCCAGGTGCTTTAGAGGGAATGAACAAAACAGGTAATCATCAAGTGATCCATCCCTTGTTGCCCATTGACAGTTTCTGGCAAAAAGAGGCTAAGGACACTTCAGAGCATGGTTTTGCATCCCTGCCCAACCTGGCTAATAGACATTGATGGCCCTATCCTCCTTGAACTTTAGTTGTTTTTTGAACCCTGTTATAGTCTTGGCCTTCACAACATCCTCTGTCAAAGAGTTCCACAGGTTGACTGTGCGTAGTATAAAGCAATACTTCCTTTTGTTTGTTTTAAACCTACTGCCTATTAATTTCATTTGGTGGTCTAGTTCTAGAACCCCTAGTTCTTGTGTTATGAGAAGGAGTAACTAACACTTCCTTATTTACTTTCTCCACACCTGTCATGATTTTATAGACCTCAATCATATCCCACTTTAGTTGTCTCTTTTCCAAGCTGAAAAGTCCCACTCTTATTAATCTCTCCTTATGTGGAAGCTGTTCCATACCCTGAATCATTTTTGTTGCTCTTTTCTTAACCTTTTCCAATTCCAATACATTTTTTTTTCTTTTGAGATGAGGCGACCACATCTGCATGCAGTATTCAAGATGTGGGCATACCATAGATTTATATAGAGGCAATACGATATGGCTCTAGCCCTTATGGCTGTATAGAAAATCTTCCAAATATGAACTGAATGTTGCCTCCTGCAGAGTTGTCTTCCTGAGTCTGCGGACAATCTGAAACAATGGCTCTGAGAAGTGTGAACTTTCCCACCCCATTGATCTCATTGGATGTGAACGCTAAAGCCTAAACTGGTCCTGGCCTCCTGAAGTGATAGGAAAGGATCTGAAAGCTATCTTTGAATTGGTGGTGACAGTAAAGGCATGAAAACTACTGACTTCTATCGATTGTAGAAATATTTGACCACTGGTTTTGCCCTTATAAAGGAACTAACCATTCTGAAGCATCAGAAAAGAGTTGTCTTCCTGATGATGGAACAGCTGTTAAAGGCTAGCCTAACTCCACAATAGGCTTATAGCAGGCTATCAGCTGTTGCATATGTCCATTGTAGGCTAATGCAATTTCAAATGCTTTGCATTATCTACACTGCAAACACGTGTCCATTACTGTTCACAAAGCTGCTGTGGCCGATTTCCGCCACGCCATGCCCCACCCCACCCCCTGAGACGGGATGAGGTTGCAACTTTTACTTTTCTGCTAGGAATCTTGAGGATGCTATGTTGCCTCCCCATTCATAATTTTCTATTTATGCTTACCCTTCGGGACACCACGTTGTGGCTGTAATCCTGCAAGATAAAGATTCCTTCATGCCACTCCTCAGTCATCCAGAAAGGTTGCTCTTGGGGGGGGGGGGGGTGGATTTGCTCTTTTAGGCTGGGGCTGAGCACTCTGTATTGCATTCAACATGCTGTACACCTGCTGGACCAGGGGAGCTGCTGCAGGTTTTTATACCTATTTATCCCTGATTTTAGATCTCAGTTTTTGATTGAGATAGTAATGAATTATATTAATATTTGTCAAATATAGGCCAGTTCTTTCTAGAATGAAAGACTTAGCTCTGATCATGCAAACACTAGTGTGTGTGAATAACTGCATGCACCAGATGTAGCTCCACTGAAGTCATAAGCATGTGCAGGAACAAGACCTTAGTTATTGCAGACTAAAAATCTCACATCCTAAACTGCCTTCCACTGGCGTTCCATTACGGAGGGGGGAAATTTATATTGAAAAATTTGCAAGTGTTTGGAAAAACAAATCGCTTCCTGATCTTTGTTCATAACAAGCAAGTTCTCTGATCAGTTCCAGATATCTGGCTATTTTCTCAGTTACAGTTATATTGAAGTCTCCTTATTAGTATCTGGGAATTGTATATTATATACTGGATAAAGATTTGCATCAGAGGAATTGATTAATGCACTTGATGCCAGTTTACCATTGGAAAAGTCTATTTTTAAAATTAAGGGTTCCCTTACAACTTTTTCAAAAGTCATATAATAAAATTAGGGTCCTAAGTTACTTTGTTTCCCAAGAACATTTAGTATATTTTAAAATACTTTGTCTTTCTATGTTTTTAGCTTCTTGACATTTCAGATGATTTTGAGTGTGTTTTGTATCAAGTTGTACTTAAAAAAAACCAGACACCTTTTGAAGTTCAGAAAAAGCTTTATATAGGAGAGAGACTGATTCAAGTTGGAGAATTTATACACTTCATGTCTGGGGATCAATAAAGCCTTAAACCTAAATTCATGGTGCTCCAACATATGATTTTGGAACAGAGAAGGTAACACTTGCTATTCAATATGAACCTACCTTTTCTGCTGTTGCAGAACATTCCATTCTAGAGAATGGAGTTATCCATTGTAGACATTGTCTTTTTAGTTCTCATTTGAAAGTTCCAGTATGTATGTCTCAAACACCAGAAACAACATTATTCTGATTTCAGAATATTGAAAAGTTTTTGCTTTCAGTGTCTTCTGGATGACATTCCACAATAACACACTGGGATGGAATATAGTCACAATGTATCTATCGTGCAATGGAGTTTTAAGTCATATGTAGACAATTACAAAAGTAACTATTCTGACCCCTCCGTCCTGGACTTTGCCTACATGGAAACAAAATAGTTACTGTAATAGCAGTTGCAAACCCCTTCCTGCCATATCACCATGAGCACAATTTCATGTAATTTGTGTGTCACAGCTTAGCATGTTTGTATATTAAAAAATTATGGTAGTGTCTGCTTTTATGTCCAGTGCAATTGTGGGTCATCGTTTGCAGCTCTATGCAATTCAACTATCCCCTGCTGGTGAGTGAAGCAGAAGAATGTCAAGCTATACCATAAGGAGGTTCAGTATCCCCATATAAAACTGGAGATACAGAGCGTACATTAATGTATTACACATGCAGGATTCTGTCCTACTTCAGTCCTATTCTCAGCTTGTCATGTTATGACATTTATATATGATCAGATATATGTTTCACTGGAAATTATATAATATGACTGAATTAAGCAGGGGTGTCTTTCTAAAGATTATTTTTGGCATGAATATACTTTTTCTGACTCTTCAGGATGTAGACTTGAAAACTGGTCAGGAAGCTTTGGATTACTATTATCTGCATAAAGGAAGTGAACAATCAGAATCTCAAGACGGGGAGAAGATAAAGCAGGTGAATGATGAAGAAAATGGAAAAAAAGGCTAAAACTGAGGGGGAAGAGAGAGAAAATACAGGTTCTAACACTGAGGTAAGTGTAATGATACAAAAAAAACCCACATAACCCCTGGGTAAATGGTTTATCATTCGTTCTGTGAGTGCTATTAGGAAAATTAGTAAAGAGGCAATGTCTGGATGATACTCTAAATAGGACATCCCCATTCTTCTTCTCAAAAGTTAGGCTCCCTTTACAAATATGGTTTCACCTTGAAACATTCTAATCCTTCCAAAATCAGTCATCTTAAAATTAGTTTTTATTCTATTCTATTCATTCTAGTTCTGAAGATAGCAGACCTTCTCTCTCCAGGCTTTCAAAGTTAGGCACATAAATATTTGAGACAAGGGTGCTAAATTATGTTTTCACTTTACTATGTAGTTTATCAAGGTACAGATGGTGCTGTATGCCCACAGGATTCAATGTTTGAAGTAGGATTCGTCCCTAGAGGATTAAATTTTGGATGACTTGGTTGCCAATATCCAAGTATTGTTGTATATTGAAAAGGGGGGGGGGGGGGAGTTACACTCAGGTTGCCACATTTTACAGTTACACTAAAGCACGGACTTAAAAAAATCAAGTGAGCACTTGTGGCCTATGTCTCCTTGCAATCTGCAATAAAGGGATTGCTTCTTTTCCAAGAGAGCTGAGAATTTAATTTCCAGTTATTTCGCCAGCAGCCCTGCCTGTCATTACCCAGTCTGTTTTCAACCTTTTACTGGACTTAGAGGCTTCAAATGTGTTCCCACTGTTTGTCAGGTGGGTGCAACTTTGTCAAGGAGGAAAGCACAAGTGCGCCATTTGTGGGGCAGGAGTGATGCTTTTAGTTATAGGATCATTCTGCCCCTCCTAACAGCATAGCATTTTCTCTTCCAGACGATGGCTCCATGCAGGGTTAACAGCTCCAGCACACTTCACCATATTGCACTGTTCCAAAGCAGCAGCAAGCTAAGGAGAGCACCTGTGCTCTTTTGTACTTCTAGCAGCCCCATCAGGGGCTTGAGGGACACCTTAAATTTTAATGGATTACAGTGTTCCACCTAAAACTTCAACCTAGAGATGCCACTGACGGCTAGTGTGGCATCTGCGTGATGGTGGGGATGTGATAGAAAGTCAAGATTTGCTTAAGTTTTTATATTTCAGACCCTTGCTTAAAATTACAAACCATTGAATCTGCATTAGCTAACTTGCACTCATTTGTGTCTGATGATTAGAGCCCACTGGACTGAAACCAGAGTGGGAGGAGAGGGAGCTCTCCCTCTGTTTTTAGCAGAGAAGGGACTGTGCTCCCTTCCCCCGCACCCCTTACTTTACTTCTTGTTTGTCTCTAAAGAATTGTGCTTTTCAAAAAGTGTTTTTGTTTCCTCCACTGCAGAGCAACAGAAATTCCATAGATTCCTCTCCCTTCTTGGGAGACTATTTGCTGCTGCTGACATCACAGACAGAAAATGCACTAGAGGTAAATGTGAAAACTCGCAGCTGTATTAGCAATGGATTATAACTGGCATAGTTGGATAACTGGGATAGTCCATTTAATTAAAGAGTAAGCAGAGAATATGTCACAAGTCAGTTCAGTAATTTATCTGAAAACTCTGTTGTAAAAAGCTACTCTGGTCATTACCTTTTAGCATAGTCATTACTTACCTGCTTCCTGAATCTGTAAAATTACATAACTTATCATTTGAAAACTGTTTAAAAATTCCAGTTCTTCCCAGTGCCCCTTGGTAATATTCAACAAGACAGTTTATCTATGTAAAACAGGATACTCATGACAGTATTTTCACAGTCTGTGTTTAGCAACCGTGGGCCTTTTAACTGCTAACAGTTTAAAAAAATAACAACAGATCTTGGAAAAAAAACTTCTGTTTCTTTTAAGGGCATAAATTGAAAACACCAGCTCTACCTCCCAGTCTATAGCAGGGCTAGTATGTGATAACTCCGTAGAAGAAACATGGCAAGACTTCTTTCGGTCACTTGAGTTACAGGTAAGCGTAGCAGAGAACTTTATATATACACACACACCTGATTTGTGCAAATGTATCTGAGATTATTTGCTTAATGAGCTGCAGTCTGATAAGCCCACTTGTAAGAGAAAATATGTAGGATTTAACTGTGGGGACACCTTGCCATTCACTTCACAGTTGGTGAGGTGGAGAACATCTTTGACTCCAGCTAGATGATGGAGCCAAGCATCTGTCATCGGACTTTAAACAAATCCTTCCTACCATCCCCCTAAATAACCATCAGACAGAACTTCATAACCTAACATTTTCCTGTTCTGGTAGAGATGACCTGTTATATGCTTGTTAGTTTATTCATAATACTTTTTGTTTCAAATCCAGCTTCTGGCTCCAGACTTGGTTCTGTAACTGGACCAGTGGGTAGGTCTAATTGTGCTCTGTTATGTGTTTGTAAATCCCACTGTTTGCAAAGGGGGTTACAGTTGCATAACTGAAAGCAAAAATAGGCCCTCAAAATATGCAAAATATTGGGACAGGCATAGCTTCAGCATGTAAACAGAAATCTGAATATCAGAGGACATAAATCTGAAAAATATTAAAACCTCATTATTTGATAAAAGGGTCTCGTCCCACTTCTCAGCTAATTTTTAATGTTTTAAAAATCCTATGTTACTAAAGGTGTTATCTTTATGTACTGTGATATATTCAGAATGAAGCACTGTTCGTCAAATGAAGCTGTAAAGGAATCTAAGGAGTTTATCTAAATTCTCAAACCTTACTTTACATTTCAAAGTATATTTTGTCTGACTTTCCATAAATGTTACTAACATTTGGTATGTAACAGAGATTAAAGGGGGAAAATATTTTTTCAAATTTTTTTTTAATTTGTGCATTTGATAGTATTTTGCGTGCAGTAAGAGTGCAGTGTGGTCTTTCCTGCTTGCCCAAGTCTTTCGCATAGCAAGTTGTTCCCCCCTCCCCCAAGAAAGAAAATGTGGCTTAAAATGACATTGGCCAGATCTTGTCTGGGGCTTAAAGCTACTTCATTTAAAAAAAAAAAAAAACACCCACCAGCTTTCAGTTAGTCTTAAGACTATTTTTTTGAACATTGGACTTGATAAAAATCAGAGCAGCTACACTGAGTGCTAGAACCTGAGTCAACAAACAGGACATTACAATCTGTTATAATTATTTTGTACTATTAGGAGTTACAAAATATAACCAACGCCTGTCGACTCTGCAACAGTAAGGATCTAAATGCCATGACAAAGGTCCGTGGCTTCTTTGGCATTCTACCACTTGGAAATTGGAGGTTATGCAGCAGCTTCATTTATATTGAAAGAAAATAATGAATTCAATATGATAATGAATAATACAATCTTGCCTCCCCCTATTTTGCGTTAGCTGGAAATTCTAGAAGTTTTATATATAAATGTTGAAGGAGACCGTAACCTGGAGGTTTTGACAGCAGGAGAGAGGACTGTTTTAGTGGATAAGGCGGCAGGCAGTTTAAAGGTGTGTCTTTACTGTACAGTTAACCCACACGGTTACTCAGGTGTTACCGCTAACACCTTTACAATCCACACACTCAAATATCTGACCCAAGCGTGATGGTGCTTTCAAACTGGGCTAACTGTCCATCCTTCTGTATAGACTAAAGTCCAAGTGATGCTTTCATTGAGGCTGGACCCCTGCCCATTTTGCAGGGAAGACTCAGGCTAAGCCACTAGAATGCTGGTCCTTCAGTGCCCTCTCACAATTCCCCCCTCTCCCCCGCCCACCCCCAGCTGCCCAAAATGGGAGACATGTTCTCCCACCATTCACAGCTCAGCTTGTGAAAGTACAAAGAACTATGGGACATGCCCCCAGAAGTCCCAGCAACACACATGGGTGAGTGCAGCACCAGTCAGGACACAGTAATTTGACTAAAGCTTTGCAGCAAGGCTGTTCTTGCCTGGGCTAGACTCTTTTAGGTACTGCTCACCTGAGTTCTCTCTGCAATGAGGACATATCCAGTCAACGTGCTTGTCTCTCACTCTCAGGGTATGTCTTCCAGAATGATCAGTAAAATAGCTAATGTTGACATCTTAAAACTAAACAGGACCATTTATCAAGCCATTACGCTGAATGGGGTAGTTCATAACTCACACAGCTTGTTTCAAGCTGTCGGCAGATTTAGGAAGACGGCACTGTAGTGGTTGGACTCTGCTCATGTTTTTAATCTCTTAAATTTTAGAGCACAATTCTGTGCTAAAGGATGCAGTCTGTGGGAAATTCTATAGTCATAGACTAGATAGACCCTGTGTGCAAGTAGGACATAGTGCTTCCAGATCAGGTAATAGAAAAGTTTAGTGCTATTATGGATTCTAATAGTAGGGAGAATACTGAAAGAAAAAAAGTGAGAGTGAGTGAGTGAAAAGTTGCTGATTCTGTATTTTTTTTCCATTTCCTTTTACGAAATTTCACTGGGAGCTACTCAACCTGTTGCTTGCAGTAGTAGTAGAGGCATGAATTCATCATCCTCTCACTACACTGTAAATTTGACCCAGGCTATTAGCCATGATGTCAGCCTCCATGAAGCTATGTTACTGAGATCAAACCACAGCACTAGGGTAAATCCAGAAATAAGGAGTATACAGAGACAGGATTCCTTTCTGCATTTAAATTCTAGCATCATAAACCCTGAATCATTACTTCATGGGACTAATTGGGGGTTATTACCATCTATTGACATTAGGAACCTAACAAACCAGAATCTTCTTTCAGACCTTGATGAGAACATATTTGAGGAGATAAATCTAATGGCATTAGCATTGGAAGGTTTTGATCCTAGGGAAGTCTCTCAGCTTTTTGAAAAACCTGACTCAGATTCTGGACTTTCAAGCCAGAGCACAACCTCTTCAAGCAATTCTGATTTATCTTCTGTTTCAACCTGCAATGAAGGTGCTGTTGGCTACAGTAGCAATATAGAATATACTTCCCATGATGGCTTAGGAGCTGTAGGGGGTCATTACCCAGAGCATAGTAAACACTGCCAATATGGACTATCAAAGCGATTCAGACTATTGTGGGGAGTCCCCCCACTTCAACATATTCTTCATAACCACACTTATTTGGCAGCTGCCAAATGAATTAGCATCCACTTCTGAGCATCATTCTTCATCATCTAGGAAATCAAACAAAGTAAAGGGCAGTTGCCTCAATAGCACAGATAATCTTAGCCATGATGAATGCCATGTCAAAGCCCTGAGAATTCCATTTTCTGTAGATGAAATTGTGAGCATGCCTATTGATGCGTTCAACAACATGTTATCAAAGTTCTATCTGACAGATACTGAAATATCACTTATACATAAGTGACATAAGGCGAAAAGGAAAAAACAAGGTTGCTGCTCAGAACTGCCGCAAATGTAAACTAGATGTGATCCTGAACTTGAAAGAGGATGTGTGCAAGCTTCATGCCCAAAAAGAGAGCCTTAAGAAGCAGAAATTTCAGTGTAATAAATCAATTAGTCTTATGAAGCAAAAACTAAGTGACCTTTATCATGTAGTTTTCAGTAGGTTAAGGGATGACCAGGGAAGACCTGTTAATCCAAGCCAGTATGCTCTTCATTGTGGTAGTAATGGCAGCATTTTGATAATACCTAAGAGACCAGTCACATCAGAACAGAAACAAGATAACCAAGAAGAACGGAAACAAAAATAAGTAATATTACGATCACTACATTATTTAGAACTCATTCTGCTGACGGGGGGTGGTGGGGGGGGGGGGAGAGAGGGAGATAGTAACAAACGCTGGAGGCCAAGAATGCTTATGAACATGTTAAAGAAAAAAAAAAAGACCCAAACTAGTATTTTGAGACTTGTGCAGGTGGCCTGCATCTTTAATTATTGGGATAGTTTTTATTTATAAATAAATTGTCAACACTTAGAAGCTACAGCAGTAAAAACCTGCTAGTTTGACTGAGCTGTTGAGATGTAATTAGAGTTACTGGAGGATGCCAGGCCACCAGCAGAAGTATAATTTCTACTTAGTGTGGATTTATTGCCTTTAAAATGAGTTTGCACACAGTATTTGCAAATAAATATTACATTGATATAACTGTATGGAAAAAGGGTTGTAGGGGGCAGACAGGTATATAAGTTTTGTCACAGTCGGAACTAGGAGAGTTCTCCCTATTTGGTAGAGAAATTGAAGGATCAATGCAAAAAAAAAAAAGGGGGGGTGGTGGGGGATCGGCACAAAATTGAGATGAGTTGCAAATGGAGGGGGAAAAAACATTTTCCTTCCTAAGTACATGACTCTTGGAAGGTAAAGCCTTAGATTTTGATTTAGTCTGTTAGCACTGGCAGAGTTTTTTTTAAAAAAGCTGAAGGCTTAGATTTGCAAAGGTTTGGCTTAAATTTTGTGTAGTTTTATGTATTTTTTATGTATTTCTCTTTTCTGTGGGTGTAAATTATACTTTTTGTACTAGTTTTCTGAAGAGGTCATGGAGGCTATTCAGACTTTTCCTCTCTCCCACAAAATATATACATACACATACACAAACACTTGTAGTCTCAAGCAAACTAGGATTGCTCATTAATTTTATACTTATTTTGACATTTTTTCCCACTAAGTACGTATTGAAATTGTTGAAGCAGGTACAATCTGTTACCCTAGTCTTATGCCACTATTACACCATTCACTTTTCTATGTAAACATGAAAGAATGCAGTGGTGAATCAGACATTTCCTATGATTTGTATGTTTTCAAATATGTAATGTACTATCTACTGTCTTTTTAAAGTCTGGATAACTTGACTTTTCTCTTTTATCCTAAGGAAAATTACCTTTTTTTTTTTTTTTTTTAAGTTTTTACATTGTTCTAAATTAAATCTTTTGTAAACACCTTAAAAATTCTGTTTAAAAACAAATTAGAGGTCAGATTTGCCAAGAGTTTTCTCAAATGTTCCCAGGTAAAATCAACTGTACTATTTTACTTGCCTTATGATTGCATACAGTGAAGACATGCTAGCTTTAGTGGATTTATCTGTGCCATGAAATCTGCAAAGGTATTTACATCCTTATTCACAATAGATCACTTTCCCTTTCTTATACATATCCTAAAACAGGTCTGAAAAGGTATTTTAAGAAATAAGTATGTAGCAGTGAGATAAGAACTTACACCAAAAATGTTACCTTTTAAGTATTATAAGCATCCGATACAGAATGTAGTTATGTGAATATCTGGTATCCTAACACAAAAATTAGGACTTTGTTCATTAAAAAAAAAAAAAAAAGGAATAGTATAAGCACACCACAGCAGCAGTGTCCAGTAACTCAGAAAAGTGCTACACGAAAGAAGTAAGATGCTGTACATACAAAGGAAATGCCAAGATGACTTCTATTTCAAAGAAAAATTGGACGAAGGTATGCCATTTATCATGGCACGAATCTACAGTGTTAAATTTGCTGCAGCTATGTTTACAGTAATTAGAGCAGCAGATGCAAGGCTATCAATTCATATTTTGTTAACCAAGTACCTACTTTCCTCATAATGCAAAAAACTTACCCCTGACAAAGTAACAGTCTGCTCCTATACAATACTCCATTCACACTGTATTTGTGCATTAAAAATTGCTATATATGTCCAAGTTTTTAGTGGACAACTGTCACACCTCCCAGAACAGTGGTTTTCAAGCTTTTTTCCTGGGGACCCAGTTGAAGAAAATTGTTGATGCCCGTGATCCAACGGAGCTGGGGATGAGGGGTTTGGGGGTGTGGGAGGGGCTCAGGGCTGGGCCAGGAATAAGGAGTTCAGGATGTGGTAGAGGGCTCTGGGCTGGGACAAGAGGTTGGGGACCAGGTCTCTGGGCTGGGGGTGCAGGCATTGGGATGAGGGGTTTGGGGTGCAGAAGGGTGCTCTGGGTTTGGGGGGGCTCAGGGCTGGGGATTGGGGCACAGACTTACCTCCAGTGGCTCCCAGTCAGCAGCACAGCTGGCGTGCAGAGGCAGGCTTCCCGCCTGTCCTGGCACCACGGACCGCGCTGCGCCCCGGAAGCGGCCAGCAGCAGGTTTGGCTCCTAGGCAAGATCTAACATTAAGGACAGAACAGGCCGCTTCCTCCTATACAAGTATTTTCGATTTCTCAAAAGGTGACTTATTAGCCGAGTCCCATTCTGCATCTCTGAAGGAATTATTAGGATTTGATCTAGCCTTGAAGACAAAACTTTGGAGGGTTGAAGAAGGTTAGGAAGATTAAATCTTAATCTCTGCTAATCACTGGCATTGATCACAGCAATAGGAATTTAATTGGCACACCATACAATTTAAAAATAGCTGTATACAGACCCATAACTTTTACCCTTTTAGATCTTTAAAAGTCTGCCATTCTAGTCGAACCTGTATTAACATTTAAGAGGATATATGACTGAAGTCTCTCAAGGCTTTTTTATTTCATAACACATATATGAAACTCTCTGGGCTTCAACCACTTTCACTGAGAACTACCTTTTCCCTAGTATAATTCAATAGAATACCATGAAAAAGGCTAATGTCAAGCTCAAAATAGAAACATTAGTAACCCTGTGACTATTACTTTGCTAAATTCATTTTTTAACACTTGGTTTCTCTTTTTAAAGAGTTATCAGTAGTACCTACAATACAGTAGTTTTTAAATCTGACTGGCCCTTTAAAAACACTTATTACAAGTGAATTTAACTTGTAGACACACAGAAGAAAGGAATCTTAAAGGGAGAATGTAGTTGCTTGCCAAAATCAGACTTGCAGATATTTTATACCTTGGAGTTTCGTGGAAAACGGTAAGGCCATCAGGTTCTAAAATGGCTTATTTGACCTGACCCAATACTGTTTAAGTACAAGTGCAAGCAAGCTTCTGTAAAAGTTTGCCCTTGCACCTCAAATCTAACTAACCTGCTTCTTCCTACCCCTTAAATCTTTAACCCCTTCTTGACCAGGTAGTGACATCTCTTGTGGTAGATAATTGATCTATTTGGTAGCTATGAGCTAATCTAGATTAGTATGGTTATTTGAAATCTGGTTTTACAAGTATACTAATAGTGATTATAGATTCCATGTCCTCACCTTTTCCATGGTTTCTAGCCTATTCTCTTAGAGCTCCTCTCCCTCTAGTGCCCATCTTTGAAGCCTCATTTGTTCACTTCTGCAACAAAGGAGTATTGAAGAGGTCACACAGATATTTTGAAATAAAGTGCTGACTACCTATACCACTTTTAGAAGAGGTTAATCTTAGCCTCTTTCTTAAATTTCAACTCCAGTAATTTCTTTTCCTACTTTGCCAAAGCAATGACTATTACTATAAACTGAACCTAAAGGCACAAAATGAAGGTAATGTTGAGCCAACATGTATCCTCTATGGGGAACAGCGTTTCAAATATCCGTGTGATAATTTTATAATGAAGTACATAACTGAGCTCCAATGCACCTTGGGATGGAAGTGCCTTTACTTGCAGACACTTTGCTTCACACTTTAAGAACAGTTTAAGGAGCACTTATTGCCTCACTGCATTCCCATCCAATATCTGCCTCTCCTAATCAATCAGGTTGCCAGAATATTAGCCTAAGTAGAAACGTAGTGCACCTAAAAAGGAACAGATGTGAAATCTGAATTGTCACTAACATATTCCAATGTGCATATGCCATACATAGCACAATAGACTTGAATTATGCAGCCAACTCCCTACCCAAACTCACTATTTACAGGCAAAAATTCACCTGCACATGTTGGTCCCAGATTGGGGTTGCTGCTATTTCAACCCTTGGACTGGAACCACAGAACTTTCACCCTAGGGGCCTGTGGGATGCACACAAAAGCAGACCCAGGGGCGGAGCAGAATTCCCAGCTGACCTTCTCCAGCAGCCCAGACCAACCCCTCTTGTGCTGCTGCTCAACCAACCAGCTTATGTAGTGCAGAGGGTCCTGGGTCAGATCTCCAGATTGTAAATTTCATCCTTTAGAGCAGGGTAGTTGAGAATCTGAAGAATCCCACCCATCTCTTAGGAGATGCACAGAAATGGAGGCTGGAAAGAGAGGGGCCAACTGGTCACAAATTCCTGCTTCTCTGCCTACACACCAGGCTCTGCATCAATCGTAATTTTGATCACTGCTATGCCACACTCCTGCACAACTTAGGAGTTTGCTTTCCTTTGGTCCATTGCTGGCCTCCAGCCATCCAAAGTAATGCACTCATTCACCTCCACCTTGAAGAATGAAGGAGGAAAGCCTTACTCTTGACCATTTTAAGATTAAAATGCCTCCTGTTCTGTGGGGTAACCCAATCCCAAAATCTACAACCAGGTCCTCAGTTGTCTGCAGCATATTGGAAGTTCCTTGGCAGACACAGGTAATTTCAGAAATTGATGTTGTTTAAGTGAATGAACATGATCTTTCCTTATTCTTTATTGTACAGTTTTATGAAAGCGAAGTACTAGCAGTAATACTCACTTTTACTGAGACATAGCATGTATCTTGAATGGCAAAATAACTTTTTAAATGAAGATTTACTCTGCAAAAAAGTGGCTTCATAGTAGTTTGAAGGAAAAAAGGAAGACAGGTTATTTACAGACAGAGGAGCAATAACCACACATTGCAGGACTTATTGAGAATTACTAGAATTAGTATTATGTTGACTACAAACCACAACTTTCCACTAAATTCACCACTGAACACAAGAATCCTGTTTGTCCAGATTCTTAAGAATGTTCCTAAATAAATGAAGTATGCTACAGTGAGACACCTTAAAATCTATTAAAATGTTGCAGCTTTCCACAGCTTTAGCATCATGTTTCCCCATTTATGTCACCCCCATCGCCCCCCACCCCCTCTTTACAGGGAGGGAAGGTGGCATAGCCTCAGAGAAACACAGATTATGCTTTCACCTTTGCTAAATTCACACAATGGTGAAGTACTGCTATATATATATATATATATATATTTTTTATCTCAAATAGAAAATAGGAGTCATACAAACACAAAAGGCACAAGAATTCCTCCCCAAATGTTTTTCTTCCAATTTGCACCTTAAGTCGCCAAGTCAGTTGGGATGCGAATACAGAATTGCTAAACGCAAAACATAAATTTTTGTAAACCGGACCTGGCTCAAATCAGGTTACATGTCCAAGCAGGGAAGGAAGCCTCCTGAGTAATTAGAAAGCACACCAAGAGACTACAGGTCTGACCCTAGGTCAATCATGATTAGTGGCTGTCTCCTGTGCAGCCCTGCAATTAACTATGCAATTCAAGGTTTACTACATTGTTTTACAAAAGAAATTTTATACTAAAGCCTCAAAACATTATTTTAAACTATTTTCAAGAATGCATAAAGACATAAGAATGTCTATTACTATAGAAAAGCTAAGCAGAATAGCTTCCAACTTTGTTTGAAACTCAGTGCAGTGGACAGTCAAACAATACAAGGCTGAAATGCTTTAGCTTTCCAAGTAACTTCTAAGCTGGAATGTACTTCAACCTCTTATGTGTAATTCAGATACACATTATACTCACGAGGGAATTCCATACACAGTATTTTAAAACTCTGCATAGTTTCTCACAAAATAAATGTGGAAGCTCCAGCATGACAGTGGAGAGCACAGACCACTGGCTGGACAGAGGTGGGAGATCACTCTGCAGCTCTACCATGGTGACTCTGAGGTGCAATGGCTGGCCCTGCCCCTCCACACCAAGTGCACCAAGTAGCAAGGGAAAGGGACAGTCTCTTGCATGCATGCCCAGCCCTGACCCCTGACCCAGGGGCAGGTCAAGCAGGCTTAGCCTGGCAGGATCCATGTGTGGAGGAATCCAGGGCTGGGGCAATCTGGGTGCAGGCAGCTCAGGAGAGGGATCTGGATGCACAAAGGCTCATTGGGGATTCCGGGTGCAGGGGGAATGGGACTCTGAGGGGGCCCAGGTGAAGATGGCTGGAGATCAGTAGAGGGGCTCAGCAGTGTGGTGTGGGTGATAGAGATTGGTGGAATGGGGGTTCAAGAACGGGGAGCTAGGTGGGCTGGTACAGGTGCAACTGGACACTGGATACAGAGGGTGAGGCTCAGCAGTGGGTGGGAGTCCTGGATGCACAAGGGTTGCACCTCCCCATATAGACTCCTCTCCCTGCAGTTGAGGAAGAATGGGAACAGAAACTGGGGAGGGAGAATGGGGAGGAAGGGGGAGAGGTTGTGTGCGCAGAGCTTCATGCCACTGAGGGATGTTTCTGGGGGTGGGTCTGACCTGGCCCCAGCCCCTCACTGCAAGGGAAGAGAGAGAGTTCCATCCAACCCAGCCGGGACTAGCAGCTGAGCCCTGGGCAGGGTAGGAGCCACCAGCCCTGCAGTGATTTCTCTCTCCACCGAATGCTCTGGACACCTGAAACAATTTACCCTGGTTGCTGGGGAGGGGTCATGTGACAGTTCTTGCAGCTTCCTTTTGCTTCCCCATCAGAAAGTAATTTTTCCTGCAGGGAAGCAGAGAGATCTACAGGGGACATGAATTCTGTGTGTGCGCAGTGGAACAGAATTTCCCCAGGTGTAATATTATACACAGTGAGCAACAAACAAAAAAAGTCATCTTGGGTTTTGGTAGATCAGAGTTTTGCATTACATCTTACATGCTAAATGCAAAGCTGTTTCTAAATAAGACCCTATTTAACAAGTTTTGACTCATCTGAATTGTCTTAAGCAATTAGTTTGCAAAAACAGAAGAGACTTTTTCATACAGTAGGATAAAAATTGTAGCCAAAAAGCTACTTATTTAGAAACAAATGAAGTTTGTCCAAAATCAAAGTAGCTTCTTGACTGTGTAATGCTGTTTCTCCCAGCAGAGAACAAGTACACGCATGTGAATGATTACTCAGATATGCAAATTATATCAATATGGTTGTCAAATTGTTTTAATCTCCCTCAAAATGAAATGTATGTTTCTGAAAGGCCGCAAAGGCTCAACTTAATTGTATATAAACAGTGTTGTTAACACACATTAGGTTTATTAATCATTACACTAGAACTACTTTGGTATAAAAATATTTTATTTTAACGCGATAAAAATATGCATTTAATGTTTCTATTCATATAACATTTGCTATTTCATAACATTAATGGTCCGCTTTTCCTAGCCCGCCTGAATTTTATTCAAGAGATTTACAGACAGTTATTACTATCATTTTATATTTTTAAAAACCCAAGCATTACAGGAGGCTGTACTAACGGAGATGTTTTATTATCAGGATTCATTTAACCTATAGATTTTTAATGAAGCCAGAAAAAGCAATTATTTTCTGATGATTCAGAATATCTTATTTCTTGAAGCATGTCTGTGGTTGACCACTTCTTCATTTGTTACCTGCAGCATGGCACCTTCCTGCCAAAGGAAAAAAAATAAAATAAAGTGTATCTGAAGATGTTTATCATGTATGTCTATCCATATTACCTATGGAAGAACTTCAGCAGTTTCAAAAATTATAAACAATTCATTAATGTGCAGAACACAAAACGAATACACCTTTGGTTGGTTGTATACCCGTTCTTTAGGTGTGCAGCCTGTTTCAGGCAATGAAACCAATACAAAAAATAAACTAGGGGTTAGATTCTACCAATTTACACATGCTGAATAGCATATGAATGTAAAATCTTCCTGATTTCAATAAGAGCGTAAGGGTGACAGAATCTGTTGCTAGGAGTTATTAGCGGTAAGAACTATAAAAGACAGTGGAAACCTCAGTATCCTAGCCAAATTCCAATTTAGGTAATAACATTCTGCATATACAGTATATAAAATTCCACCTGTAGTTACAACTGAAGACCTTCTCTTGCCCTCCTAAAGAAATACTATGCAGTATTAAAGAAGAATGGGTGTCATATTCCTTACGAGAGGTAGATGCATTTCAGTAGTGAAGAAAATTCTCTATTATATAAACAAACAATCTAAAGTTTCTTGGGATCCCTCAGGGTGCAATGCGCTACATAAAATACTGTTGCCAGAACAGACAGATGCAGTACATTTCACTTCCAACAGCATTTACTCTATCTTCATTGCACTTGTAACCATCAAAACCCCCAGAAAAATAAGAAGGTTGCAAAGTGTAAAGAACATTTTATGATTTAATTAACTTGCGACCTACCATTTTAACTACCAACATCGGGTATGGAACCCTTGCAAAACTTTACTAATGGACACTTGCAGGTCTCATTTGTTCAACTGTAGCAGTGTACAGTAGCAGTAGTCTATGCTTGTCCATGGCTCATATCAAAGCTAGATTCCAGTAGGAAAAAAATATGTTAAGTAGCTGAAATTTAAGAAAACGTGATGTCAAAATTTAATACAAGAAAAATATAGGATTCACAAAATTCTCTTCAGTTGGTAATGGTTAACTCAATTGATTGCTATGTTAAACTACATATGATAACCACTATACTGAAAGAGACTGTCATATAGTATTAGTTTCTTGTTTTTGGTACATTAAGAAAGGAAAAGTAAATAAGATCTTACCTAAAGAAGTTTAACTGAAGCTTAGAACTATTTTGCTCTACACCCTCAGCCTTCGTTGGCATCCTTATAAAACTACGGTAGTTAAAGCTTTGCAGAAATACAGCGCAGCTTTTTAAGACTGGCTGAACTTAGTGCCGTTTTCAAGAGTTCTCTTGTACTAGACCTGTGTCCCTGGAAGAGTACCTCGCTGGGGATATTTCCTTTCCTTGCCATTGAAGAAGCAGCATCTAAAAGATCTAAAAAGGTGTTTCTCCTTGCAGAGATATCCCTTAAGTTATCTAGATATTTTAAACCTGATAATTTACAGACAACATACTTTTTCTGACCAGCATTTAATTTTACATGTACAACAAACAGCTTTGTATTATTTGTGGGACCTTATACTACCCACTCCTTGCCTTTACAATATTTTTTTAAAAAAAATAATCTATAATTACACAGTATTTCCTTTAGAATTATTTTATTAAATCAAATGTACAACAGCTTCTTAACTCTACACACGCACTTAAATTTTTTAAAAGGAAAACGTTATGTCTTATTACACCATGATCCTGGCTAATAGCTTTTCAAAACTTTGAGAAAAATCTTAAAAAAGGTTTCACATGTCACCTGAAACTTACAAATTTAACATTATCAAAGGAATGCTTCTACACTCTTACAAAGACCACTAGAAAGAAACAACAATTAAAAAGCTAAGAAACTGTCTCAAAGGCATTTTTACAATCCTTCCTCCACAGTAAGGTAATGTTATTAAATAATCCAATCCATTCACAAAATGGCTCTCTGCATCTGCTCTGGTGTCTTCTGCCATATCACTGCATATTTATGCATGACTGAGATAAGTGTTTCCTTAACATTGTTATTTCGATAACCTGAAGCTGTTCTGTTACCTCTGGGCTCTCATCCTCTCCTATTTATACAGTGAAGCCTGTTTCAACAGAAGTAAAGAGTAAAAAATAGGTTATGAAATTATCCATCTAATGAATTTTTAAAGGAAAGATAATATGATCCTAAAAAGCTTTTACTCCTGCAGCTAAGTCTCAAGAAACACTGCAATTTTAGCACTTATAAAGATACTTACCCATGGCAAGTTTGCAGAAGCTCAATAACGGCTCCTCCCTCCATATCCACCACTTCCTCCACTGCCTCCTGGACCATAGTTTCCTGCATTTGTGGAACAACAGGATAGACGACATTTACATCTTTATTTTTTAAACCCAGGCACATTTACAAGAATATTTATATTTGGTTTAATTCAAGATGACAATGTGCGCACCACCTTGAATATAAAGCTAACCTGTCATTGTCCTCTATGAGAGATTATTCCTCCTCCCCCTCCCCCAGAACTGCCATGGTAGCCACATTTTGAAAACAGAACACAAGATTCTTGCAGCAAGAGAAATTCCAATGGTTTAAACATATAATCAAATAGGGAAGATAATGCTGCACTCTTGGGGCCTGATCCTGCAACATGTATTATGTGGGTACAGCAGTCCACCCACATACTACACCTTACAGAAGGCTGGTCTGAAGTAAATTTCCCTTTGCTTGCTTTCCACATGTAAAAGCATTACTTTTTTAGAAGCTGCTGACCAAAAAGAAAAAAAGGCAGAAATTTTATAATGACCCTAATACGGGAGAGAGAAAAAACAAAGTTTAGTGGCGAGTAGCGAGTTGGTGATAATTACTACCATAGTAAATAATTTGTTCACATCACCCTAACTAATGCTTAGGAATTTAAATAGGAGGCTTATTAAAAAAAATTAACCCATTGCCAAAACTAAATTATTGTCTGACTGATATCCCTATGACATTTACCAACACTAAAATTCGGAAAAGGCAGGGAAGAAGTGTGATATTACATCATATATCATATTTTACAAACAAACAGACTTAATGTGCATGAAGTTAGTATCCCAAAACAAACTCTATATTGACTAGACCACTGAAAGTTCATATCTGACCCAAGTACAATCTGGTAAACAAACTATTAGTAAACATATTTAAAAAAAAAAAAAAAAAAAAAAAAAAACCACCACACACCACACACAAAAACACCATCACCACAAAAACTAACTGTTCCAGCTCTAAGAAAACTGGCCTTCACACCAAATAGTGATCTTGCTATTTGAAATCACACTGTTTTAATGCTGACAATGTATTTTTCTTTTGGGCGCACTCACAGATAACCACTACCACTCTTTGCACTACTGTTTACTGGCTCTAAAATTCTGCTGGCAAGTTGGATTTATAAAAGACTATGCAGCAATTCTCTACACAGATTAATCGGTACGTGTCCCCTGGTCTCTACAAAGGATCAAAGGCCACTGAAAAGTTTGGTCCCAATTCAACCCATGACATATACAATACCTCCACCATATGGTCCTCCCCCCATGTTCCTGCTACCACCAAAATTTCCACTCTTCATTGGACCATAGTTTGAGGGCTGTTGGTTATAGTTTCCAAAATCATTGTAGTTTCCACTTCCATAATTGCCTGTATTATTGACACAAAAAGAGCTAAATGTAAGAATTATTTCTCTGTGTTATTACAAACCTAACAAATCAAGATAAAAAAACGAAAGAGAGAAAGAGTAGTGCGTCACTAAAGTCAATTATTTTTCTTCACTGACCATAGAAAATGGCATACTGGTTTTGACAACACTTATGAAGTAAAACGTTCTCAAGTCAATAATCTTGCTCAGGCTAGTCCAAAACTAAACTTTCAGTTAAATGTTTTAAGCAAATGTATTACCTCCTCCATAGTTGTCATAACCACCTCCGTAGCCCCCACCCTGGTTGCCATATCCAGGTCCTCCACCACCATATCCTCCTCTTCCTCCTCCATAACCAGGACTACCTCCAAAATTGCCACCTATTATGAAATAAGCCTTTAAATAGTAACTTTACATTATAAAAAAGTCAGTTGTACTATTCCTCAGATCGCACAGTGTTCTGCTAAAACTAAGATTTTAATTTTCTTCAGCATCAGTCTACTGAAGGACAAAAAGGCCAACAGGAAGTTTTGAAGGGTGATTTCTACAAATAGAAGTTTTTAAAGCTATATACTCCCCCTTAACTGTTTAGCCTGACTGCAGTTTTTGCCTAAGGATTAGAACAGAAATGTTACCAATGCATGATATTTAGGTCTAAAGAGATGTGGTTTTTCTTTATATAAATCCTACATTTTACAGAAAGCTTAATAGTTTAGAAAAGCACTGCTGAGCAACACAGAGCCAGAGTTAACACTACATTTTCAAGTCTTTAAAAAGTCACTAACTTTCTTTACCAGTTCTTTTGACAGACTTTCTGCGAAGTCATAAAGGAACACAAAACATTAGTATAGAAAGGAAAAACCTCAGTGTAAGACATGATTTTTTTTAATAGGGTGAAGACTGACTGTGCAGTTCAGGAATGGGGGAGAAAATCGCACATAAGCATGAGCCATCAGGATGAACTAATTACTTTGAGTAGTGTGGCAAAAGTATTATATACTTCCAAAATGAGAAACATGGATTTGAATGCAAGAAGGCCTTAGAGAAAACCACCAGACTGGTTATGCTTGCATACATTTATCAGCAAGTGCAGGTATTTGGGTGTAGAATAATCTAGTACTGGAGATTAGGGCTGAAAAAGAAAATGAGAAAAACTGCAGATAGAAACAGCAGGTTTTCACGGGCAGGAGATGAGGGAAGGCATGGTCATCCCTGGATGTATGGCAAACCACACAGTTAAAGACCAAGGATTAAAACACATCAGCAGTTATTTATTGTTCCCGAACCAGATCAATATGGCTCTACTGCTTAATATGATTAGTAACAGAAAATATAGAACCTTTTCAAGTATGAGAAGTTACAAAAACCCCACTAGCCTACACTAACCTCCTGGTCCTCCACCATATCCATTGTATCCATCACCAAATCCACGACCACTTCCATATCCATCTGTTGGAAATAAGTATTTCTTTTAGTTCATCTGGACAGAACTGGAAAAGTTTACTCTTAATAGTGAGCTGGAATTTTTAAAATATATAAAGATGTCACCTCAATTTTAAAAATTTAAAGCAAGTTATAGTTCTTTAAAAAAAATTCACAAAAAAACAGTTTACTTTTAAACCCACAAATACAGTACCAAGCAGATGCTGTGTGTATGTCCGTTTCAAAAACTGGTGTCACAAATACCATATTTGAGATCAACTCTTGCGGGAGAAACATAATACCCTAAATACAGATCATGAACTTTCAATATTATAAATTGCTGTATTAATCTGAAATACAAATTTCAAAATGTAACTGTAGTTTCCAAACTGTGATTAACCTTCTTTAAGGATAAATAAAATCACTTTGGCGACTAGCATTTCTCTTATTTTTAGCCTTAATTTTTTTTTGACCCACAGCCATTTCTAGGGGGTATATATGAGAAAAATATAATGGACTTAAGAAAATATTTTAAGCTTTCTGGTCATTTGAATTTAAAACTTCAGACATATGCACCCTAAACCAAGAAATGTGCATCTGTCAGAAACAAGGCATACAATCATCACCTTAAATAATCTTCTTCTCTTAAAGAGGAGCTGTATTTCTGGACTTGAACTGAAGATAGTCAAGGTAGCAGTTTCCTGGTTGCCAATTACTTATACTTAAAAGCTCACTCTAAAATTGTAATAATTTACTCTAGCAATCTATTATATTACTTTGTATACATTCTCTAAAATGGACCACTTTTGCTTTTTTCTTTATAAAAAACTTCCGATTACTTCAGACAAGGTCACAGTGCTTCTTTGTATTAAGTGAACTAACAGCTCAAAAACACTGACTTCGTACATTTATATAGATTCTTTTCCATTGTTATTTCTAATCACAAAGATTAATTTCTTTTTAATAAGAGGTTTGTTATTAATCTTTTCTAAAAGAAGTTTTTTGTTGCCAATACTACAGTAGATGATAGTAACCTACAGAGCAAACTGAAACCCAAAAGAAAAAAAAAAAGGGATAAGCCTGGTAGCCTTACCAGATCCACCTCTGAAGTTGCTTCCTGGTCCTGGACCAAAGTTGCCACCACCTCCACGTGAATCCCCAAAGCCGAAGTTACCTAGGATGGATTTTAGATTCCTGTTAATGTACGTATTATAGGAAAACTCTGAACCCAAAAGCATGAAGTGAAACTCAAATACCTCCTCTTCCACTCCTAGAACTTTGAACTTCTTGCATTTCTTGTCTAGATAAAGCTTTTCTTACTTCTGCATTATGGCCATTGATGGTGTGGTATTTCTGCACTGTAAATCATAAATTTAAGAAGAAATTACACGCAGTAAATGTTGCTTCTGGACTTTAACTCAGGAATGGCTAAACTGCCAAAGAAAAAATAATTTTTCCCTCCTCACATTTTTGCAATACCAATTCCAATCATCCAGAAGTCATAAAGATGTCAGGATAATTTCAGGTAGTATTATTACATGATCCCATCAAATTTATAAATTGAAGATTCAAAACTAAGGCCATGTTCCTACAAACATTTATGCATGTAATTAATCCAATTACATTCAAAAACTTACTCACATGCCTATGTGTACTCTATATCGGGACCTTAAGTAGCAATATTGTTAGATGAAATTGTGGAATGAAGTTTACTTACATACAATTTTATCAACAGGATCATGGTCGTCAAACGTAACAAAGCCAAAACCTCTCTTTTTGCCAGATTGTCTATCTGTAATTATTTCAATAGTGTCAATTTTCCCATATTCCTCAAAGTAGTCTCGAAGGTGGTGTTCCTCAGTATCTTCCTTAATTCCACCAACAAACAGCTTTTTCACAGTAACATGAGCACCAGGTTTTCCAGATTCCTTGAAAGAATTAACAAATATTTTTTCCAAAACTATTAGTGGAAGAGAGAGTTTTGCATATGGACTCTTTAATGAAGATCTTAAAGACAGCCAACTTGAAATCTAAATCAATTTCAAGAAGTGAGTTTATAGTGTTTTCAGATAAACTGTATTATCTGGAATGCCTCTGCCTTTTTTATTTTAATTTTACAATCATTTTTCTATTTTTTAAAGCAACTACCTCTGGTTGCTATGCGAAAAGCTCTAAACAAGCAAGAGGGGAAACAGACTATGCTGCAGAAAGAATGAAAATTATACAGGAAGTGTAATCAAAAGAAAAGTTAAAAAATAGATCAATATATTTTGATAAAACTGAAATGTTAAGAGAAATCTCATTTACTTGCAAGAATAGCAAGGAACAAATTTTCCAGACAAAACTGTGATCTATAAACTGACTGAGTCCTTTTCATTTTAACTGATTATACTCACATTCCAGACAACTTCATTTAATTTGTCTGCCTATCTTTTAAGTGCCAGACAACTTTAGGTGAAATCCTGGCCCCAGTGAAGTCACTAGCAAAACTCCCGTGGTCTTCCATGAGGCCAGAATCTCATCCTTGATCTCTAGTATCAAAAAGAGCAGCTCCCCAAATGCTTCTGCTACTAGGATATCCAACCTACAACAGCAGGGATTAAACTTTTGATATTTAAGCCCCCACCAATGCAGTAGTCACTCAACCTAAAAAACTGAAATGGCTTCTGTCAATCAAGTCCTAAATTCAAACTGGCACAAGTCAATGTGTACTGCTGTAAAGCTTCTAAAAGTGGTAACAAGATAAAGGAGAAAGGAAAAAGGCATGTGCCCCTAACCAGAGACTCTTAATTACAAAAAAAAGTAAGCATTGAAATGTCTATCAGTAAGAATATGCTAGGTTTCAGAGTAGCAGCTGTGTTAGTCTGTATTCGCAAAAAGAAAAGGAGTACTTGTGGCACCTTAGAGACTAACCAATTTATTTGAGCATAAGCTTTCATGAGCTACAGCTCACTTCATCTGATGTAGCTTATGCTCAAACAAATTGGTTAGTCTCTAAGGTGCTACAAGTACTCCTTTTCCTTTTTAAGGATAAGCTAGTTTCTCACCAAATCAGAGACATTAATCTTTCATAATGTAAAAAGCCTATTTGCTTTTCAGTACTTTGCTCACCTCTCTGGCTACTGCTCGTTTTGGCTCAACTACCCTTCCATCAATTGAGTGAGGTCTTGCAGCCATGGCTGCATCAACTTCAGCCATAGAGGAGAATGTTACAAAACCAAACCCTCTCGATCGTTTGCTTGCAGGATCCCTCATCACCTGCAAAAAGAAATCAGGAAGTTTTACTGTTTCACTACTAAGTTTTCATACTACCACTAAGTATAAACAAGGCTCTTCGTTTTCAGTTTGACAAATTTTTACTGAAAAACTTCCCAGTTTTACAAACGCTGCTATTTGGTTTTTAATCAATCTTCACCTAAATTCTGGACCACTCAAGTACAGGAAAATACTGATGACGTTAAGAAAATGCAATACATTAGATAGATATGTTACTAATAAGTTAGTCGAAGGGTAGATCTATGCTACAGCTGTGCCACTATAGCGCCTTAGTGCAGATGCTTCCTACATCAACCAAAGGGTTTTTCCATCGATTTTGTTCATTAACCTCTCTGAAAAGAATTCTTCCATTGACCTATCTGCATCTACAGTGGAAATTAGGTAACTGTTTCACGGGGCACAAAATTTTTCACACCATGAGCGATGTAGTTAAGTCAGTCTAATTTTAGACATAGACCAGGCCTCAGTGTAAATGTGAAGCTGTTTGTTAAAGTAAGACAATGTAGTGGAAGATTAAACACCTGCCTCTCTCTCTCTGTGTGTTCAAGTTCTAAAAAAAAAAAGCCAGAACCTTCTGGCTCCAGCAACCTGCTCCAGACGAAGATTAAACCTTCTTTCACTTTAAATATTCTTACGCGTCTCTATTTGTCTCCCCCCCCCCCTTTTTTCTGTCCTCCTATCCCCCAAAGTTTAACTTCACAGTTGGGGGAGGGGGGGTCCCTGCACCACTTTTTACCCCTTTTGTATATTTTGTAATATATACAAAATATATAACACCAATAGATTTCTGAGAAATTTAAAACAAAATAAAAACCAAAAGTGATGGGCCTTGAACAGAATAAATCTACATATCTTTAATTTAGATTTTCCCTGCTTTCTACACAAAAGCAGGTGTTTTAACCCAATTACTCATGATTAAAGTATTTGAACTGTATAATTCTGCATTACAGTGAAAACTTGGCTTTACCCTTCATCATGCATATTGTTCATGAAATTGTTGACTTCAACCGCAATTTATACATAAGCTTTCTAAAGATCTCACATGAAGCATACAGGGATCAACTAGATGCTTCCATTTGCTCTCTTATTAAAATGCTACCCTTCCCAACATAGATAAGGCAAAGTTAACTTGTGGCCCTCCTGCAAAAAGACAAGACTGAGGCCAAGAGCCTCAGGTGTCTGGGTTATGTAAGTACTCACCAATTTATATTTTCAGTTAAAATTCTAAATACTTCAACATACGTCATAACAGTAATCTACTGCTATTCCAATACTTCAGAAAATGGTATGCAATTTTTACCAAGTTTTTAAGTCCACATTATCAGCATACATTAGCACATGCAACTTACCACACAGTCTGTAAGTTTCCCCCATTGCTCATAGTAGTTTCTCAAACTTTCTTCTGTTGTTTCAAAGCTCAAGCCACCAATGAACAGTTTGCGAAACTGCTCCTTTTCTCTCTAATTTAGAGAATATAGTATTAATATCATTTGCAATTCTCCCATACTACTGTTTAATGTCAGAGTAAGTCTTCAGACATGTTCACAAATGTCAATGAATACTCATTTTCAACAAAAGATTGTGCTTATCTGAAGTTCATTATTGCCATTCAATACAGACCCATATATTATAAAAAAGCAGCTCTTTACAATTTCAGAGTTTTTTTTAAAATTACCTTCCTTCCACTCACAAATATATTAAAAATTAAAATTAGGTTTTAAGTACTCTTAGAACTGGAGAAATGTCCACAGAAATGCCATCAAGTTTTCCTCCCTGCAATAGCGTCTTCTTAAAAAAACCCCATAGATTATAACAGATGAGCTGTGTGGTCTCTTTACAAAACCAGATTAGAAGATACCGATTTATGTTGTTCATTCCAAAATGCAGGCTATTTTTTTTTTAAATATAAAGAAGTGTTTGTGCTCGAATTGATGTTCACCAGTACAAACCAGAAAAGGAGAAACAAGCTTCTATATGAGGCATACACAAAATGCGGGTGGGGGAGCATCTTTTGTAATCAAATAAAAACTTATAGGTTCAGACACCAAAAACCTTAAGCTATTAAATAAATCTCTTTCATCAATTCATTCACATATGGACAATTAAAGCTCTCATAAGGTACATATTAAGGAGCTATGGGAGTTTTGCCATTGACTTCAATAGGAGTAGGCTCAGGCCTCAAGTGGGAAGCAGCTTACTTTTTTTTCCCTCATTGTATCTTAAGTACTCTTCCAAGACAGACATTTCTACATTTACTATTGAGGTCTATTTTGTATCAAAAAGAGGCTTGAAAGTTGTGGCCATGCCTATCCCAGGCAAAATGTACACAAAACAAATAAAATAAAAAAAAAGGAGACTACATATTCTGAACTAGTGTTATTCACATAGGCTAACTCTGACTTGATACATACTCAGTTAAAAAACAAAAATTAAAAAAAATCAGGCATACAATAAAGGAAGTAGATATTTTAGAGTAAGATATAGGGGCTGTTTTCTGGGAAAGGTACGTGAAGGCAAACAGATTTTATGTTTTGCAGTTCTAAGCAACAGTAAGCTCTCATATAATATACTTTATTTTACCTGCTTTAAAAAAAATAGTTTCATTTTTTTAAAGATCTAGCCTTCAGAAAGGCAAATTTACCTTTTGCTAGTCAGGTGATGAAGGCCATCGGAAAACCAAGGTATATACCAAGGATGGCCAAAGGAAGGCTCACAAGCTGCATACAGCACTTTTGCACTAAGGGCAGCTTACTGAGCCCCCCACCATCCTCCACCTACCAGACTAGGGCAAAGGGAGTTTGGGGCTTCAGCCCTGTGAGAAACACCTGTCAAGGCTCAGAGCTTCAGTAGGAGTGGGGTTTAGGCAGGTGCGCCTGGTGCTCAAACTTCTGAAAATTATAGTATGTGGCTTGGAGGGTCGGTAAGTTTGGCCACCCCGGTATACGGTACATTAAATATTGTAGGATACTGAAACAGCAATATATAAAGAGGAGGAATGAAAGCAATTCATCTTAACAAAATGGCCAACAGCCGAAGTTTATTGAATCAGGGACAATTTTCATGGCGTGTACTACGTCTAGCATAATGGTACCGAGATGTCAAGATGCTATCACAAAACAAATAGCCAAAGTTATGAAGAGCTCAATTAACAACTGAAGAGTTTATTATCAAATTGGAGAAGAATCACTACCTTGGAAAGGAAGCAGCTATTAGCACAATTAGAAGTTTCAAGTCAGTAAAAATTTCCAGAGCAGTTAACACCATCAAAAAGATGGAATGAATGCCTTGTCACACTGGTTTGCCCCAATATTGGATACTTAATTATTCCCTCACAATATTCTGCTTACCCACTCACCTGGGTAAGTAATTTTGAAAGGCTAGATTCTTTTTCCTTTAGAATCATCATGTTTAGGGTGAAGAGACACTTATTAATGGTAAATTTTGGGAATACCGATAAATTTTAGTGGGTTATTTTCAAGTCTTCAAGAACATGAGAGGATTGGCTTGGTCAAATTTGCTCCAATACAGAATTTGTAAAAACTGAGGTTTTACACACACTTCAATTTTTTTTTATTTTAATAGAAATAGCTTCAAAAAAATCTTGTATATATTATACTGCCAACAATGGAGCATTGGACTAGGGTACAAGAACCTAATAATATTGAACAGAATGAGATTAACAAAAGCGTAGCTGGCTAATCTGTTTCACTATTCATGTTGAGAGAAAGAAAAGGTAGCCTAACAGGTAATCAAAAACTAACACTGAGCATTTGAGAAAATACTTAAAAGATTTTTTTTTTTAAATAGTTTTAAAAGCAGTATTCCCTTCAATTTTTTTTCCAGTTGAATTTTCACACTGACCAATAAAAGAAAGCTTCTTGATTTTGCCTAAAGCAAGACTTCCATAGTGTGCCCCAACATCTAAACGAAATTGGAGAGAGAATACCAAATCTGCTTTTGATATAGCTGCATATCCTGCTGCCCTTCTCAGGCTCTGCAGTCAGTAGGTAGGTTTGCAACAACAACAATGTAAAATGTTTTACTGTTCAATTTTATCATTCTAGTTACTTTACTGCACTGCTGCAAAACAATCTGCAAAGCCTGAGGAAAGCAATAGGCACACAGAGAGTTATCAAAAGTTGAGTCAGTACTAACCCATATACAGGCCCCAAAAATCCCCCCCCCTTAAAAAAAAAAAACAAAAAAACAAAACAAAACAAACCCACACTACTCAAGTTGCGAACAACTGAAAGAGAAGGAATGGGAAGATAAAAGGACCTGAATCTACCATTAGTGAATGGGAATATTTGGGCCACTACATTATGATACAAGGTATTTCCATAAACTTATTTTATTTTTCACAAAGCACCCTCCTATCTCAAACTCCTAACTGGAGTATTTGGCAGAAAAGGAATGCTAATGAAACAGATCAAATCACTATCATTTGGCATACAAGCAGACTACCAAACCAGGTATTTTTAAGTTACATGTATTGGCAACAGATTACAGGGCTTGAAATACCTTCTGAAGATAAATAATTACTAGAATAGGCAGTGTTGTTGTAGCCATGTTGGGCATAGGACGTTAGAGAGACGAGACAAGACAACAGAAGTTGGTCCAATAAAAGGTAGTGCCTCCCCACCTTTTTTATGTACTAGAATCTATGACACGACACTTCTGATGATCTGCAGAACACTTGGTAACTAGTTTCTTGCAGGACAGCTAAAAATTATATATAATTTTGTAATATTTTCACCATACAAGCAATATGTTACTGAGACAAGAAGCAGCCAGCATGACCGGGAAGGAAAAAGAAGGTAGCCCAGTAAACAGCCTAGTCCCCCTGTTAAATTGATGTTTGCACAATTAAAGTTTGAGATTATATGCAAAGAACTGTTTCAGCCAAAAGGAAAAAAACACCACCACCAAAAAACAACAACAAAATAAATGCATGCTGCGACCTAAAAATAAAGTAAGTTTCAGTACTAAAGTTTTCATACTGTGACCACACACTTCCATTAGGATGAGCTACAGGAATAATATTCTGAAGTTTGCCATTGGAGGCTCAACTCTTTAACTGCAGTGTAGTACATCAAAAATAGCATGTCCCACCCAAAGTACAGTACTGACTTGCTCAAATACTTGATGCTGTGCCATGCCCTGCCTTGGATGGCTCATGGACTTGGAGTTTTGAGACTTCTAGGGAGTGAAGGGGGAAGAGGGGCACACAGATTACTCTGCTGCTGACAGAAACTTACTTCCCACCAGTAGACTCTTTACACTAGGGAGCTCTGTCAGCGTAACTATACTGGTCTAATGTTTGTAGTGAAAAGTAAGGCCAAAGTCTCATATGGCAACTTAAAAGAAACCCTTCAGATAAAATCAAATACCATCAATTAATACCAAAGTTAACATTAATTGGTATAAAATACACATGACACAAACCATCTGATGATTTTCCCACCTTCTATGATACACTTGGTGAAAATTCCACACCCCCCCCGCCCAAATTATAATAAAAGAATAGGGTATAAGTGGTCTTTAAAGCTTCCCATCATGCATCCTCCCCTCACAGGAGCGAATGATGGGTAAGATTTTAATGAGTAACTAGGAGTCTGCCAGTTCTGAGATTATATTATGTCCCACAAATCTGCAAAGGGTGGGGAAATGTGAAACCTCTATTTGAGAAGACAGCATCCAATCACAAGGAATGTGTTTTATAAAAAAAAACAGCTACAGAGGCAGGGAAAGAATGGCTCTGAACTGTTGCAAACTCAAGCAGCTTAAGATCATAATCAGCAAAAATGGCGGCCAGAGATAGGAGAGCGGAAGCTTCTGATCAACATCCGACAACTGGGTGCCCGCCAAAAAAGGAGCGCCGAGGGATGAAGCCTCTACGGGATGGGGGGAGGGGTTAGGGTTAGATTCCCCATTCCCCCACCACCGCGCAGACTCTACTCAAAAGGAGCTAGTCGTATTCGTGTGTGACTCCACGAGTCCTCCTCGGCGTCCCCACCCAACGCGGCAGCGGGACTGGCGCCGCAAAGGCCTGAGATCATCAAGCGCAAAGCGGCGGCCGCGCAGCGCCCGCCATGTGGCAGCGCCGGGAGACAGGGGCAGCCGCCAGTGGCCAGAGAAGGAAAATGGTTGCTGCTTTGGGGCGCGCGCCCACTCTGGGGAGAGCGATGCCGCAGAAGAGGGGAAAATCTTCTCTGGCCAGCCGCGCAGGTTCGGCTACGGCCGCTCCACCAGCCCCCCACCCTCGGAAACAGGGCCCCGGCTACCCCCTTTCTCCCTCGGGCCGGAACAGAACTAGCTACCGCCCTTCTCAGCCAACGCACCGGCTCCCAGTCCCCCCCCCCTCCCCCGTCCCGCCACAGAGAGATGCTGCACCAGGTAACGGGGCCGCTCCACTCAGCGCACCCTCCTGTCCCTACCCGCCACTCCTCTCAGCTATTTCACAGTGGAGGTTCCCTACCGCAGGACCCAGCCGCCTCGCCTCCCCTCCCCGGCCCATTCACCCCTCCCCCTCGTTACCGCCATTACCATCTGTGCCTCCCCGGCCTGATCCCGGCGCTTCGCAGGGCCAGAGAGAGACCCGGTTCGCTTACTGCCCTCCATGGTCACCCCTAGGGCGCGCGCGGCTCGCTAGCACAACCGGAGCTCGGTTAAACGGTCTGTCAGGCGGCTCTAGGACTCGCCTCCGCTTGCGCTGTTGCCGCAGCGTGTACCCCCGCCTCCCTGTGCTGCGCACCAGCCCAACCGCCGGCGGCGCTTCCAGAACCTTCCTTCCCCTCTAACGTCTCTGCTACGGAAAACCACCAAGTCTCGCCCACTGCGCCACCAAGCGCATCAGCTAACGGGAAAGTTGCAACTACTAGAGCTGCGCTAACAGCGTACGGGTTTACGAATAAGTATTTTGTTACGTAAAGGTACTAACTGCTACAAACTAAAACGCACCTTTCGCAGCTGTACAACCCAAATTTGCGTACCATACACCTCATGGCCTACGTAACCCTGTTTGAGAATACGACCCAACCTTTCTAGTAATGGCTGCCTTAACTGTTACGTCTTTTTAAATGCATCGCCACGCAGTGGTCCGTCCCTCGCTCCCCTTCCCACTCATAACGGTCTCTGGCTGTTTTGACCTCGACTTGAATTAAACACCCCCAAGAGCTCCCGCACTTCTGCGGGATGTTTGTGTTTCAATAACGTAGTAAAAATTCAGCAACGCCGTTAGCAATGGCTTTTTTCCGGAAAAAGCCGAAGCAGGCGTCGTCGTGGACCTACTCCACGTCGGCACTACCCGGAAAAAAACGAACTGCCGATCCGCTTCGGCAGTTTCCGGGAAGAGCCGAAACAGGAATCATCGCCTAAAATGGCTTCTTCGGTAATTTCCGGCAAAAGAAGCCGGAAAGCCTCTGGTGGCCGAACAAAGCCGAAGCTGCTAGGCTCGGGGTCTGCTCCAGCTTCGGGTTTTTTCCGGAAATTGCCGAAGCTGCCCGGAGACTGATCCTCGCAGCAAGAGAGATATAATTAGCCAAAGGTCTCCTTTTCCCCCACCTGTGGTGCAGGCAGGAGCCAGAGGGCCAAACCCGGAGCGCATTGGGTGTGCACCCCCAAGATCCCCTTTGTTGGCGGGCTGGCACCTTCGCCTCTGGCGGCCTGGGAGGAAGTGATAAGTGGCCAGATTTTGGCGCCAGCCCTGAGACGCCGCCAGCCGGGCCCGCGAGCAAGCGAGAAGAGCAGACCCCGCGGTAGCCAGCTCCTCGCACAGCGGCCCCGCCACAAAGGGTGAGTGCAGCCCCCGCCTCGCCGGGGAAATGGCGCTTCGGCGGCTCCCCTCCCCCCGCGCCGAGCTCAGTGGGGAAATGGCCGCGGTCTGCCACCGCCCGCCCTCGGCAAAGTGGCCGCATGGCCCCATCTTCCCCCCTCCCCCCACTGGGCCAAGGAGTGAAGCGCCCCGAGCTCCTCTACTTGCCCCCCCTCCCCGCGCGGGAGCCGCCTCGCCCCACCGGCCCCCACGTTCTCCTCCGTCACCGAACCCCCCAACCCTCCGCCAACAGCCCCTCGGCCGACGCGGGGCCTCTCCCCCGCCGGCGCTGCGCTCGGGCGCTGGGCCCGTCCCGCCTCGGAGCCGCGCCCAGGCAGAGGCTGGCGGTGGCCGTTCGCCAGCCGGCCATAGCGCGCTCTCAGGGGGGCCCAGGACTCACCCAGTCGCTCTCTCTGTCTCCGCGAGGCATCTTGCTTCGCCCAGGCGCTCGCTGAGGCCGCGTCCCCGTGTTTCAAGCTGCCGTCTCGGAGAGAAGCCCTGGCTGGCCCCCCTCTCGCTCCCGCACTGGCGACACGGTAGCAGCAGCGGCGGCGGCAGGAGGCTGCAGCTAGCGTGTAGGCGGCGTTGTGCGCTGTGCCCCGCCGCCAGCCAGCGCGCAGCTCAGCGCTCACACCCCGCAGTAGCCGCCCCAGCCGCTGCCCCCACCCCCTCAGATGTCGCTGCTGCTCAGTGCGCGCAGGGAGCAAGGAGGAGACGGGAAACCCGAGCCGCCGGGCACCATTGAAGTCTGTATCCTTCTCTCTTTCTTTCGTTTCCAATTTAACCTCGCCGTGAATTGGGCAGCGCCCCAAATCCCTTGCAGCTGGGCTCGTGTTTGGTGTAACTGCAAAGGTCCTGCCCCCCCGCCCCCCCAGCCCAACGCCGCCACCGCTGCCCGCCTTTAGCAGCCAGCCCAGCTGAAGGGAAGTGGCGGCGCTGGGCGGGAGAAAAGGGAGCTGAGCCCCGGGATCTCTAGGGGGTGCCTCTCCCCCGAGGTAGGAGGAAGGTTCTTGGGCCTCGCCGTGGTGCAACGTGAGGGGTGTGGGGAGGAGAGCGGTTAGACGCTGGGGGGCAGCCTGGGGAGACGCGGTAGCACCCAGCGTGGAGGCGGAGTGGGCACGTTCAGTAGACAAAGCGAAGCCCCCCGCATGGGGGGCGGTTTTTCCGCGGTCCGCCTGGCTTAGTCTTGGAGCGCAATGGTCGTGCTTGGCGAGGGGGCAACGTGGCGCTGGGAAGGGGCCGTCGCTCTCTCTTCAGGGCGGCTGTGTGAAATGGTGGCGGGCGGCTTTGGGCAACGCACATGACTTGCCGGGTCCGGCTGTCGTGTGGCCACAGCTGTTCCCTCTCCCACAAGGGGAAAGGGGCGCAGGGCTTCCCCCTCTATGTTGGGCTGCGGCTTGGCCCTACTCCGTGCAAAACCACCGGATTTGGCTCGCCTAGTCCCGTTAGGTCACCCAGGCCTTTTATGTGCACCCACCACAAGCCTATGGTGCAGCCTTACCCCTTCATTCCTCTACCACGGGCCTTTGTTTCCCTCCCCTCATCTCAATGGAGACAAGATGAGGTGCCCAGCAGCAGGGCCCAACCCTCACCCTCTGCCCGCCCCCCACCGGATTTGGCTACGATACCACCTCTTTGGCTGCCAGGAGATGAGAATTGGGCGGGATTGCTGAGTCAAAGGCCTCTTCTGGCCTTTAATAAAGGTTTACCTTTGTCTTGCTCATTTTGTAGTTTCTAGGGATGGGTGGTGAAATCTGTGCCCAGAGGTGATTAGTGTGAGAAATTGTATGGGAAAGGGGATGAGTTTGCTTCATCCAGACCATATGTTTGTATAATCTATTTAGGTTAATGAAATGTATATTTCTTAATTAAGCATTTTAGTCTTCAATATACAATGTGTGCAATTTGGCAGAGTTAATGTCTGTATTAGCCTTAACTCTTATCTTCTGATCCTTAAATTTACAACATTACAATTGCTTTAACATAATCTGCAGTTTATATGTATTTCTTGCTGTGTCAAGGTTACTGGTAACTCACTACTATGTTACACTACAGATACTTAGCTGTTGCTAATTAAAATCTAACTTTTGCATCTTGAAAATGCTTTTAAATATCTCTTGGTTAACTGCTAGAATCCGAACGCTTTTATCCCATTGGGTTTAAGGAAATATATATCCTAATGGTTCTCCCAGCCTCTCTCTGAAACATCTCTGCTTTATGCTGGTGGAAGGACATTCTTGTAACCCTTCCTACACAATCAGTAGCAAGAGTGATGGCTAGCATAATGGTGTGTTTGTGGGTTGTCAGAGAAACTAGTAATCTAGTTCTCTGGATTTAATCCACACTTGAAATGTTATGTGCAGTGAACACATGGGGGTTGGAACAAGGACCATGATTGTATTGGGATGCCTTTCGCTGAGTAATGTAAACTTCCTTTTAATTGTCATACATTTTTCTAGTAAAAGCTCTGCAAGTCTTCAATAAAAATGGCCTCCAATAAAACTACATTGGTAAGTTCATGAGCACCTAAAATATATAAGGATTTAACCGAAGTATTTTTCTTCAAAATTATAACTTGGCATCTCCATGTAGAAGATACATCCACATCTCTCCTCCCCAGCATTATTCTGACTAAAATCTCAGATCCAGAAAGTAAGGCTAATAGAAAGGACATTAACTTTGGCTTAAATAAAACTGCCATCTTACAAACAAAACAAAAGAACGTCTCTCTTTAATGGAGGTCTGTGCTCCAGTTCAGCTCTCTGACTTAAAGTGAAGATTGTTTAATAACCTTTAACAGAAAACACTTTGAATTTTTTAGCCTCCTTTCAGCACCCCATGTAATTCATTGTGTATTTAAAAAGGGCAAAAACATATTCATTTTAACTTCTTCTTAGCCGTTAAGGGAAAAATTATTGCAACTACAGGAACAGTACTATTACCTAATACTGATGTGACGGGGCATAGTTAGGATTGCTGTTGGAACTATTATTAGTAAATAACAATTCACTTTGATTTCAGAGGAGCAGAGATTATTAAATGTCTCCCCCACCTGGACCATTATAACAGGGCTTTGACAGGTATCAAGTTACTGTGAAACTTCTTGATATTCAATTATGAGCCAAAAAATTCTGAAATTAAGGACAAATGGATGTCACAGTAGTTGCTCTAATATTTGTTTAACTAATGGCAGTACATGTTTGTAAAGGACAGAAGTGCAGAACTCTAGTGCTAGGTTTACTTGATGGAAAAATAATAAACAAACAGATTTTTATATAGCCTAAATGTGGGGAAGGAGGGAAAATTGTGTGCTCTTATGACATTTACTAAAAAAAAGCCTGCTGTTAAACTTATTACTAGTCAGTAAGTACTAATTTATCCCATATCCAGACAAATTAAATATCACCTCCTGTCCCTTAACTGCCTCATTATTTTTCACTGGACTGCAACAGTGTAAGCAATAACATTGCAAACACTTTATCAAGCTAAGAACCCTCCATTAGAAGTAAGTGCCCCAACTCTCTAACATGAGTGAGGGTAATATCGGGTCCGAAATGCTCAGAGGACGGGAAGAGAACCTATTAATGCAGTCAGTATTTTTTTAGGAACTTAGCTGCACAGGTCAGGAAAATCAGCTAATGGTTCCCATAGGAACCATGCTTCTCCGAATGTATGAGGGGGACAGATAGTGTTTCTCTTGAAACTGTAACTTTGATGTTTCTGACTTTTGTATATCTGAACCATCTACCACAATGCTACATTAATGTTATAATCTTTCACTTGTATAAAATTAAAAAGGTGAGTGATGATACACTGAAGGAAATGTGTGTATACTACTATGTGAATTTTGAATATGGGAAAGTAGCAAAGTACACTTTATTCGAACATGCAACATTAAAATGCCCAGGATATGGTGTTCTCAGCTATGGGACTCGGAAAAAGAGGCCAAACGGGTATAGTGACAATTCTTTCCATTAACAACTTCAGATACTGTGTGCTTCTGTTGGGTGAAGTGCATGTAGAAGCATCCATCCACAGAGCATCCAAAATTTGAGATGAATGCACAATTTTTCTTCAGGCCATGCAGTCAGATATGCATAATAGAATGTAGTGAGGGACAAGAAGACAAGTTTGAACATCTGTCCTCGTGTACATATGAGGCATGCTTAAATCAGTAATGTCCAGTAAATTTCAAGTGTTCATGACAGTTTTTCAAGCAAGCGTCTTTTTTTTAAAAACAAAGCTCATATGCTTCCATGGAAGGCTTTGTGCATGCCAAATTTTTAAGTTTTTTAATTGATTTAGAGGTCTAAAAAGCGTTTGTACTTAAATTATGAGAATAAGAGGGTGAATTAATTTTTTTTCACTTTCTCAAAATAATTCCCCTTGATACTGAGTCGAAGCCCAAAGGAGACTCTCTCACAAAGTTGTATTCATTTGAATACATGTTTACTCATCAACTATAACTGTAGTGTTGCTACTATTGTGCTATGAGCATTATGTCACTTGTTCTTCACTTTTTGCTATTTTTCTATCTCTACTTATTTCTCTCTTCTGTCTTCCACTCCTTTCTTTCTTTAAAGGAAACTGCCTTCAGAGAATAGCTTGACATCTTCATATTTTTCCTTTCTCTCTGTCTTGATCTTGCATTCTTGCTCTCTTCTTGTATTCTCTCTCTCTCGGCCAAAAAATACCTGTGATTAAGTTGGCACTCTTCAGACATTGGTGCTTTGCTCAAAATATCATCTCTGGGACATATAAATAAAGATTTAAATCTGATTGTAAATGTTTGCTCTATTTTAAATCACCCTAGCCCCCAAACAAACACCACATTTGGTATCTTTATATGTATAAACTCACTGTTTAGAATAGAAATCTTGAAACCTATTTCCTTTTTTATATTTTATATTAAATACAAAATATTTTATATTTTGCTGTATGAACCTTCAATTTGTAGGTTTCTAACCAGGAGTCTGAAGTGGCATTTGGGAGGGGCTAATTGGGAAAAGGATCCTCAAGGATTACGTATGTTTTTGAAAAGAATTACAAAAAGTGGAAAGAACTAAATTTGGGCCTGACATACTTGATGATATCCCCTTTAAAAAACAAAACACCCACCCTTCCTCAAACTCTGGAAAGTCTATCTAAAACTTATGTAGAGTTTCAAAACAAACTGATGCATTGCTTTCTCAAAATGCAGATAGTACTCATGACCAATGCTATAATAGCAGGCCTGTCCTCAGTAGGAAAATACATTGGTAAAGGAAATGTGACAGCACTACTTAATTTTAATGCTCCCATAGGACTGCATTGTGGGAGCTTCAAAGTCCCGCTGCCATTTTGAATGCTTTCCTATAAGGAGCGCATCCAAAATGGCAACCAAAACTGTGCACTTAATCCCATAGAGCTCCAAACACTCAATGTGACAGTACGAGACTTGTTTCAAGCCTTTTAGGATTATTAACAAGGAAATTTTGAAAAATACCTTGTGTCCTTCTAATACATTTAATTGTGCCTTATTAAACTTGGAATGCCTTGAGGATGATGTGGATGTAATTAATTTTTATTTTAAGCATTTAAAGGATGTTATACAATAATATATCTAATGTACACTTAAATACAACATCTCTGTAAAGTTTTAATAAGATAAATTTTGTACATTAAGTGCTGTTCTTTAAGCTTAGCTATCTTAGGTTTTTGAACCTCTGTAACATGTGTTTGAGTGAAAGTTACATTGGTCCATGGGTAAAGATGGGGGGAGAATGGCAGCTATGGAATGTTACAAGTAACACATTCTGCTGGCAGCTGTTATCAGTTATTGTTGGGCATCCAGATTGGTATAGCAATATGTCTTTATCTCTTCTCCCCTCCACACTTTTACTTTTTTTGGAGGGAGTGAGAGGAAAGTAGTAATCAATTGCCTTTGGTTTTCTTTCTTAGTAGCCAGAATATCATTCCCTTTCTCTTTGGTCCACCTCCCCACAGTTCCTTTAACGCTTACTACTTTGTGTATGCCTTTATGCTGTTCCTTATACACTGCCTTTTTTGTGGGTGTTCAGTTATGTTTACTGTAGAAGTTATTGTAAATTTTGAGTCTTTGGCACTAGAGGAAGGAGTGGAATGACAATTAAGGGAAAGGAGGCATTGATTGCATAGGCAAAACATTTTGCCTTTAAAAAAGACTGTTTTCTCAGTTTTGGGTATTTTATTCAGCAACTTACAAAAAATGGCACTCAGATTACCTGCTCTAACCTAATAGGAAATTGAGCCCTGGACCCAGTATGAATAAGTTGCCATTTTTCTGCTATGTAGTGAGTAAAGGTTGTGCTTGACCGTTGAAATAGCTACATAAAGCAATATAAAATATATTATTATAAATATAATTTTTAACTTTTTTAGCACAAAATGGGAAAGAAACAGAATGGCAAAGGTAAAAAAGTTGAAGAAGCAGAGCCTGAAGAATTTGTTGTGGAGAAAGTCCTGGACAGACGTGTAGTGAATGGGAAGGTTGAATACTTCTTGAAATGGAAAGGATTTACAGAGTAAGGAATTCCAAATGTATATTTTTCTGGTAGCCCCTAAAATCCATTAGATACTTCGACAGGCAATAATACAGTGGAAAGTAAGGGCTTTTCTGTGCTTCAAACACTGCAGTGGTGCAGCTGCATTGCTTCAGTGAAGACTACCTATGTCAATGGAAAAACTCCAACTCACCGAGCGGTGGTTGCTAGGTCGATGGGAGAAACCTTGCACTGTGTATGCTGGGAGTTAGGTCAGTTTAATTGCATTGCTTGGGGTGTGGATTTTTCACAATCCAGAGTAACATAGTTATACTAACCTAAGTTCATAGTGTATACCAGGCCTAAGAGTGAGTAGCCTTTCATTTAGGATGACTTGGGGCTTGGCTACATTTGTGAGTTACAGCGCAATAAAGGAGCCCCGGGCACACTAGCTCACTACCTGTCCATGCTGGCAAGGCACGTAGAGCACTCTGACTCCGTGGCTACAGCGCTGCTGGTACTCCACCTCGGCTTGTGGAATAACATTTGCTGCGCCCCCGCCGGAGCACCGCAGCACCAGTGTGAACGAGGAGTTGCATTCCTGCACTCTGATCAGGCTCCGGAAATGTCCCATAATCCCCTTAAGTCAAGTGGCCACTCTTGTCATTGTTTTTGAATCGCCGCAGGAATGCGGATATGCCCTTTGCAAGCTCTGTTTCTAACAGCCGGCTGCTTACCTGCTCTGAAACAAAGCAAGCCATTAGTGTGGAATGTGGAGGGGTGGGGGAGAGGGTCTGCTGCTGTCTAAAATTACAAGACAGCATGCTGACATGCTCTCAACCCCCCCAAAACCCACTCTCTCTCCCCCCCATATACACACAACATGCTCCCTGTCACACTCCACCCCCCCATTTGAAAAGCACGTTGCAGTCACTTGCATGCTGGGATAGCTGCCCATAATGCACCACTCCCAATGCCGCTGCAAGTGATGCAAATGTGGCTACGCCAGTGCGCTAGAAGCTGTCAGTGTGGACAGACTGCAGCACTTTCCCTACTGTGCTCTCCGAAGGCTGGTTTAACTCAAAGCGCTCTACATCTGCAAATGTAGCCATGCCCTTTGTATTTTAAAATTATAAAAGGGAAAGGGATATTGTATACTGGAGCTTCTGTTGGTGGGTTATCAGACTTCAGTAGCCCATAGCATTTCAAAACAAGCAGATCTATTTTAAGTATGTATTCATTCTTCTAACTAATGTTTTAAGGATATTTTGAGACCAGGGTGGAAGAAAATCTGAAGTAACTGTAATATTCAATAAGGCCTCACTAATAGTTGTACTTTGCCACTGTTTCTCAGTATAGATATACACATAAACACCTTTTATTGATATAACTGTGTGCACGTTATAGGTTGCACTGATTTAACTTCCTGTTTTAAAAAAATTGATAGCTAAATTGGTGCTAATGCACTGTAGAGAAACTCTGACCCCATATAGTTAAGACATGGATAACAAAGCTAAATTCACTCGAGGAACTCTGGGCTTGCTTGACTAGTGATCACTCTGCTCAGAGTTAATTGTGGGAGATTACACTTCTTCAGCTGCAAAATAAATAAATAAATCCCTTTAAACATATATCCTACCTACTGGTAGAACACATCCACAATCTTGCACACATTACTCCTAGGGGAATTCTGCGCCACTGTGTGCACACAGAATTCATGTCCCTTTGTAGATTTCTTTGCTTCCCTGCAGAAAATAATGGGGAAGGTGGGCGCTTGGGGATGTCCATGGGCATAGTTCACTGAGGCATTGCCCCCCAAACAGAGGTATGGGGTTGTGCCACTCCTTCCCCTCTATTTCTGTGAGCACAGAACTGGCTGGGTAAAGGAGGGTGCCGCTTGGCTCTGCTGACTCTGCAGCTGGACACTGCCTCCTGGGTTCTAGTGCTAGTTGTGCTCCCCTTCTGTGTGCTGGGAGCCATCCAGTGAGTGCCCATGGGGGAAGGGAGGGTGGAGTGGGAGGAGGGAGCTGGGAGAGGGGCATGTGGGATTGATGGGCGGGAGGATAGTGCTTGGGGAGGGGCATTAGGAAAGGGATGGGAAAGAGAGGGAGGAAGTGGGAGCCCTTCATGGGGTGTCCCCTTGGCCGCCTCTAATGCTCCCCTGGTAAGCAGGCCCATTGAACCGCCACCCCTCCGTGCACCTACCTGGACCATCCCAACAAGCCCCCCCAGACTCCTATTCCATTGAGCCCAACTAGCTCCCAACCACTTTCATCTGGACCATCCTGCAGAGTCCCATTGCCCCTCTGACTGGAACTCCCCAACGAGCCCCTGTGCATCCAGATTCTTCCCTCCCCCACACCTGCTCCCTCCCTCCCCCCCCAAGCTGCTTGCATCGGATTGCCCCACACAAAATCCTCTGACCCCACTTCTGGATCCCTCCACCACACTAAGCCCCTCTATACTTGGATCCTGCTGGGCTGAGCCTGCTTGCCCACACCTAGTGCACCTGGCGCAGAGGGGGCAGGGTCCCAGGGTGTTTTTGGGGCAGGCCTGGCCCTTGTACTGTGCCAGGGTTGGGTGCAGCCTCATGGCTGAGTCCCTGTCCCAGGAGAGGGGGAGCTGCAGGGTGATCTACCTCTGTGCAGCAAGTGGCCTGTGCTCCCCACTGACATGCTGGAGCCTCCCCATTTATTTATTGACTAATAAAAAACTGCAGAATTTTAAACTGTACACAGGATTTTTACTTTGTAGCACAGAATTCCCTCAAGAGTAACACATTTATGTTATAATTGTATATTGCTCGAAATAGTCACACTATGATTGCCTGTGTATTATCTCCTAAAGTGCATATTCTGCTCAGATGTACATAGCAGTAACTTGTTTAGTCTGGATGTTTATGGGACTTGCCTCAAGATATCCCAGTATATTTCAGTAACTGAAAATATCTTGGGGATTCCCATGTTTGTGCAATGTTTGGTACTGGTGCATATGATTGACTGAGAAGGCACTTATACTGTCTAGGGACACAGTTAATAGATTTGACGTTCAGTAGCAAATAAAACTAAGCACACTTGGATAGTTTCCAGACTTAATTAGTTTCTTCTTATGCCCCCAGACAGTTTATATGGTTCTCTATCTGTATTTGAAGGTGTTTAAATAGGAAGGGAGTAGAGTTTTGAGGGTCAGTCAGCTTCTACTGGGTGGGTTGGTAGGGATTAAAAAAAAAATGTTGTGGATGGGGATGTCTGTACTGTATCTTCTGTCAGCAGTTGTTCTGCAGCAATAACAGAATAGAGCATAACTCTAAGTGCATATCTGATGACTGCAAGGTAATTTAAGAAAATAAAGTAGACTCCCCTCTTCTTTAAGAAGCCTGTTTTATGTGCTGGGGAAGAAGCTTTTGCTTACTGTCAGTTATGTGGCTAAATTAGGTTTCTGGGCTTTTGATAATCTCATGAGCTAGCTGTATGTATGTTTCAGTGCTGACAACACATGGGAGCCTGAAGAAAACTTAGATTGTCCAGAGTTAATTGAAGCCTTTCTGAACTCCCAGAAAGCTGGTAAAGAAAAAACAGATGGTGGTAAAAGAAAATCTTTATCAGATAGTGAATCTGATGACAGCAAATCAAAGAAAAAGAGGGATTCTGTAAGTATTTTGAAGTTGTTGCTATACAAATGCTTTTTCTTATGTTGAATGTTTGTACCCAAATTTTAAAAAATTCTAGGAGTGATCCAGGGAATTGTAGACAATCCATACATCTATATCTAGAAAATTGGTTTAGAACAATAATTTAAAAACAGAATAACAAAACACCTGGAAGATCATGATGATAGGGTCTAACCAGCATGGCTTCTGCAAAAGAAAGTTGTCTCACTAATATATTTGAACATGACAAAGTAGTGAATAAATAGTCAACAAAGTCTTCCTTGGACTTCCAAAAGACCTTTTGACAAGGTTCCACGAAAGAAGATAATACTCTCACCAAGGAATATTTATTATGGCTCTAGGAGATAATGAAGCAGAGAATAGGATTAAATCAGTGGTTCTCAAACTTTTGTACTGGTGACCCTTTTCATACAACATGCCTCTGAGTGCGACCCCCCCTCCACCCCCCCATAAAGTAAAAATACTTTCTTATATATTTGACACCATTATAAATACTGGCGGTAAAGCGGGGCTTGGGGTGGAGGCTGACAGCTCGCAACTCTCCCCCCCATGTATGAACCTCACCACCCCCTGCGGGGTACCGACCCCCAGTTTGAGAACCCCTGGATTAAATGGTCAATTTTCATCATGGGTTACGGTGCCTCAATGTTTTGTTCTAGGTCCAATGTTTTAATATATTAATGATTTAGAAAGGGAGGTGAGTGATGCTACTAACATTTGCAAATGAAAAAGATGTTTAGGTTAGTCATGACCAGAGAGGGCTGAAGAATTTCAGAAAGACCTAAACAAACTAGAAAAATGGGCAGCATGATGGTGAATGATTTCATTGCTGACAAGTACAAAATAATGTATATTGGAGGGGAAAACATAAATGTCTTGCAGGATTCTAAAGTAACTATTAATTCAAGCAAGGGACCTTGGTGTCATTGTAGACAGCTCACTGAAAATATCTGTTCAGTATGCAGCTGTGTAGTTCGTTTTTTGTTGTTGGTTTTTTTTGTTTTTTTTTTTTTAAAGTTAGGATGCATAGGTCAGTGGTTTCCAAACTGGGTCATGACCCAGTACTGAGTCATGGAATAGAATACATTGGGTCGCAGCAGCTCTCATCAGCACCACCATCAGTGGTGCTGCCTGGCTAAGGCAGGCTAGTTCCTATCTGTTCCAACACTGCGCTGTGTCCCAGAAGTGATCAGCAGCAGGTCCAGTTTCTACGCGCTGGGGGAGTGGCATGGGGCTCTACGCACTGCCCGAGCACCAGCTCTGCACTCCCATTGGCCGGAGCTGTGGGAGGCGGTGCCTGTGGGTGAGAGTCGCATAGAGCCGCTTGCGCGCCTCTACCTAGGAGCCAGACCTGCTGCTGGCCGCTTCCGGAGCGCACTGTGGTCTCTCTGGTGCCAGGACAGGCAGGAAGCCTGCCTCTGCACCCCAGGTGTGCTGCTGTCCAGGAGTTGCTGGAGGTAAACCTGTGCCCCAATCCCCTGCCCCAGCCCTGAGCCTTCACCCAGAGCCCTGACCCCCTGATTCAGACCTGGGCCCCCCCAAACCAGAGCACCCTCCTGCAGCCCACACCCCCAACTCTCTGCCCCAGCCTTCCACATTCCAAACCCCTTATCCCCAGCTCCGTAGGGTCGTGGGCATCAACAGTTTTCTTCAACTGGGTCGCCAGAAAAAAAGTTTGAAAACCACTGGCATAGGGGTAGGATGATGAATAATACAAATATTCTAATTCCTTTATATAAATCAGTGTATGGCCTCATATGGAATACTGTATATAGTATTGATCACCCCATCTCAAAAAGAATATTGTACAACGGGTGGGGGGAGGGGGAGAAGAGCAGTGAGACCAATCAAAGGCATGGATTAAACTCATGAAGAGAAATTGAAAGATTGGGATTATTTACTTTAGAAAGGAGATGACTGAAAGGGAACATGATCAAAGTATACATGATGGTTAATGGTATAGAGAAGGTAGATTGGGAACTCCTGTTCTTCCCTGTCTCATAATACATTGACAAAGAGACATTCAATGAAATTCACAAAGTGGGAAATTCAAAAACAGTAAAAGGAAATACTTTTAACCCAATGGATAATTAAACTGTGGAATTCATTACAATAGGAAGTCACTCAGGCCAAGTACTTAAGATATTAACTTAGGTCCTGAAGCATTAGTGTCCCTTACAAAATTTGTCATTAATCTGGATATTCCTGATACCCATGTCCAACTCTGTTTTAAATCTTTGCCATTAGAGATCAGAATGAGACCTCTGGGGACATATTATCCCATGTCTGCCTACTGTGGGGATTTTACATCTTCCTCTGAGGCATCGGGTATTGGCCATTGTCTGAAAGCAGGCTGGATTTAGATGGACCTTAGATCTGACCTAGTATGGCAATTCCTATTTTCCTATGAACTAAAACAGTAAAAGTTGATAACTCTTGAAAGTCAAAGAAATCAACTCGCATATCTGGATCTGTTCTCACACCTTCTAAATGTACCACACATGAAAGCAGGGGTGGGCAAACTTTTTGGCCCGAGGGCCACATCAGCGTTGCAAAACTAATATGGAGGGCCAGGTAGGGAAGGCTGTGCCTCCCCAAGCAGCCTGGCCCGAACCCCTGACCCATCCTACCCTCCCTGCTCCTTGTACCCTGACCGCCCCCTCCTGGGACCCCCCACCCCTCACCACCCCCTGGGACCTCACCCCCATCCAACCCTCCCGCTCCCTGTCCTCTGACTGCTCCGACCCCTATCTACACCCTCACCCCCTGACAGCCCCCCTGCCTGACTCCCACGCCTATCCAACCCCCAGTCCACCACCCCCCAGAACCTCTGCCCCATCCAACGGCTCCCTGTCCCCTGACTTCCCCCCCGGGGCCTCCTGCCCTTTATCCAACTCCCTGCCCCCTTACCATGCCACTCAGAGCGGCAGGAGCTCGCAGCCACGCCACCCAGCCAGAGCCAGCCATGCTGCCAGAGTGCTGGCAGCACGGTGAACTGAGGCTGCAGGGGAGGGGCTGGGGGCTAGCCTTCCTGGCCAGGAGCTTTGGGACCGGGCGGGCCATAGCTTGCCCACCTCTGCTTTAAAGGGATGCTGTTGATAAGTTTAGGCCTGAAATGACTTGACTTCAAAGTAATTATCTCATGGGTAATGACTAGTCTAAAATCATTCCAAGTCTGCATCTGAAAATAGGGGTAGAGGAAAAGATACCATTGCCATTTAAGACCAGCAAAGGGAGAAAAAGGTAACTGGTCATCTTTTCCTAGAGCTGTTCTTTACCTTTTATTACTGATGCACAAAAGTACACAGTGGGCATTAGTTCACTATAAAACAAAATTATTTGACATGAGACACTTAAGTTGGTAAAACAGTCTACATCAGAGGTGGGCAAACTACGGCCCGTGGGACCCTCCTGCCCAGCCCTTGAGCTCCTGGTCCAGGAGGCTGGCCCCTGGCCCCTCCCCTGCTGCCCCCCTCACCCCCACAGCCTCAGCGTGCCATGCCACCAGCGCGATGCTCTGGGCAGCCGGGCAGTGCAGTTGCAGAGCTGCAACCTGATCCAGTGCTCTGTGGTGCACGGTTGGGGGGGTTGGATAGAGGGCAGGGGAGTTCAGGGGCGGGGGGTGGTCAGGGGGCGGGGGTATGGATAGGGGTTGGGTCAGTCAGAGGGTGGGGAACAGGGGGGTTGGATGGGGCAGGGGTCTCGGGGGGCAGTCAGGAATGGGGGGGGGATTGGATGGGGTTGCAGGGGGCAGTCGGGGTGGGGGGTCTGGAGGTGGTCAGGAGGGAGCAGGAGTTGGTGGATGGGGCAGGAGTCCCAGCGGGGCCAACAGGGAACAGTGCGGGCTTGATGGAGTAGGAGTCCTGGGGAAGCCATCGGGGACAAGGAACAGGGGGGGTTGGATGGGGCAGGAGTCTCAGGGGGCGAGAAGCGGGGGGGAGTCGGATAGGAGGCGGTGGCCAGGCCACGCCTGGCTGTTTGGGGAGACACAGCCTCCCCTAACCAGCCCTCCATACAATTTTGGAAACCCGATGTGGCCCTCAGGCCAAAAAGTTTGCCCGCCCCGGTCTACATTGTAGATCTTATAAGTTAGGCTGCAAGTCTTTTGTGGAGGTCTTGAAAGTCACAGATTCTATGTCTTTCTGGGACCTCCATGTCTTCTACAGCAGCCAGTGTGGCTGACCCTAGGGCTGCCCGAGCAGCTGGGGCAGCCCCTGGGTAAGCTGCACCAGCTGCTGCTTTGGGAGCAGCAAAGTCATGGATAGGTCATGGGTGGTGACTTTTTGTTTATTGCTTGTGACCTGTCCATGACTTTTACTAAAAACACCTGTCACTAAATCATAGCCTTACTTATAAAGTGATAGGCAGTCTTCTTAAAATAACCTTAAATTTGAATGTTAAGCAAATTTATTTTAAATTTCAATTTTTAGACTAATTTAGAGGGATTTTTTGTTTAATCTTAAGGGTATGGTCATGTAAACAATGACTGCATACTCTTAGTTATTCCTGTATGGTACCCTTGACATCATTGTGATTTTTTTTTTTTTCACAAGGAAATACCTGTTTGCAGGCTTGGATTTTAATTTCTCTGCAGAAATCACTTCTAACTCAGAGCTATTGCCGCGCTCCTAAACTCAGGAAATTGGCTGCAGTTTGCATGTCACTCATACACTCATATAGGTGAACTATGGGATGCTACGATGTTCCCTGACCTTTACACTAAGCTTCCACTAGAAAGATGCTTCCTGCCTTATCTAGTTTTCTGAAATAAATGTGTATATTAATGATGTAAATTCATCTTTTTTGCTAAATTTAACTAATTCAGGGGCTCATTCTAAAGCGTAAAATGACAAAATAAATCTTGACTTGATGTAAGCTGTAACTTGTCTGACACTTGCCTTAAAATGATGAAAATTAATGTTAAACTAGATGTGACTTTCAACCTTTCTAACAGGTTGATAAACCAAGGGGGTTTGCAAGAGGTCTTGATCCTGAGCGGATAATTGGGGCCACAGATAGCAGCGGAGAACTTATGTTTCTCATGAAATGGTAAGTGATGTACAGACAACTCTGATCCACTGTTTAAACTGGTAAGAAACCATTTCCTTTTTGGAATGAGGCAGGAAAGATAACAATTTACTTGTTTCTGTGTTTGGGAACCTGTCCTGAGCAAATAGTAAGTAGAGTAAGATTGGAATCTCATTTCTAATATTCATTGGTCAAACTAATGAGAGACTGAATACATGCTTTTTGGCAGAGGAGTGTGGGCAGTGCAATAGTAGCTTCCATCCCTTTATTTAAATGTCTAATTTTGCTCTCAATGAAGTCCAACTGAGTTACCCCAGAAATATCAGAGTCTCACTTCGAGACACTTAAAGATTTGCACTTTAGAAGACTCTTACTCCTCCTCTTAAAAACTACAAGTAGTGGATATGTGAAGTTTGGGATGTATATAAAATGCAGGTTGTTGCAATTTGGAATTTCTGTAGCATTATTAAATGAAGAAATGAGAGAACTTGTTTGTTCTTATTTCCTGTCTTTGTGGCTAGCTTATACTTTGTTATATGCAACAAGCCTACTTCTAACATGCATGTGAAATCAGTAAAAGTTTTTAAAATACAGGGGTATCAACTGTGTCTGTCTTGCATTTTCTCTCACTCTGACACGGGATCAAAAATTGCAATCTGATAAATTGTTTATTGCATATGTTTCAATTGGATTTAATAGTTTGTGATTGTCCAGTTTACCCAGAGTGACACTGTCAATTTAACTGTCCGTGACACCTGTCTGAAAAGTTTTACATGACATTAGAAGTAATGCATAATACTAGACAGGTTATCCTTTGTTGTGTAGTCAGTGTTTTCTTTGTGCAGTGTTTCCCTTTTTGTCTGTGTGGATCTCTCAAACAGGAAAGAGAGACGTTTTTTATTGAGGGGAAAATGCGACTGTAAAACACAAATTGGCAGGGAAAACTGGGGACTGCTGTATTGAAACTGGTATTAACTAGAAATTGTGATGTTCAATTGATGTCCTTTTAAGAGGACCTTCTCAGAGTGATGGCCTCTGGAAAGTTGCTAATGGTGATTAATAGGGATAGATATTTCTAAAATTTAAACTCCTACCTCTGCTCCTTGATCATGAAATATATTCTAATCTCAATTGCAGACGCATCTGGTTTAGTAATAGCTCTTAAACTCAAGACTTTTTTTTTTTTTTTTTAAACCCTGCCCTCTTAGGAAAGACTCGGATGAGGCAGACTTGGTGCTGGCCAAAGAAGCTAACATGAAATGTCCTCAGATTGTAATTGCTTTTTATGAAGAGCGACTAACTTGGCATTCGTGTCCGGAAGATGAAGCACAATAATCATTTGCATTGCTTTTTTATATATATATATGAATATTAAAACCTGGATTTGGATTTTATTCTTTTGATTTATTAGCAATGTGAGAAACCTCTACATTCTAATGAGAATTGAGTTTGATATGTTTGTTTTTTGAAGTAGTGTGTTTTGCATCAACAGCAAGTAAATAAAGGCTTTCTGCAACTTGCTTCATTAATGAAAGGACAGCATTTGATACTATTTCCTCCATATTAGGTAAAGGCTTTTTTAAACCTTCATGATCCTCCATAGTTATTACTGAATCATAACAAATGTTTAAACAAACTCACAGATGTTTTATAGTCTTCTATGCTATTGATGTGCATGTATCTTCTTTACCCCAACCTAGCCCCGTAACATGTAGAACCATTCTTTTTAGTCTTTGAGGTAATTTAGTCCCAAAGAGGCCAGGTAAAAACTAACTTTGTAGTAATTTGAATGTTATCATACTGTATATTGTTTACTTTATTGTAAATACTGGTGAACGGTGGTCAATAAAATAGTTTTATATTCTTCCTTTATATTGATACTTCAATTTAAAAAAAAAATAACAAACTGGTACATAATATGAAGAAGTGTTGTTGAGCTTTGAGTTAGTTTTCAGTTCATCAAAATATTGAACTGGAAGTTGTCCCAGTAGACTGGTGTCTAATGTTTGCAGTTTCCCTTTTAGAGAGAGACCTGATTTTGGCTTCTCTTCTGACTTGGTAAACAAGGGCTGAGTATTGTGTAGGAAGGATTATTATTGTGGAGACATGGTGTTCACTACATGAATGAAAGTCACTTTGAGCAGTCTGAGGAAAGATGCAGATCCAGCATGTGGTCATCACATATTTCAGGTTGAATTTTAAATTAAACAAATTCTGAGCCTTTCCATTGGCTGCCTGGAGAAAGTTCCCCTAACAGCTAAAATGGTTAAGCTGGCATCTTTCCTCTTATTTCATCCTTTCCCCTACCACACTGTCCCTCTCTCATCATGCTCTCAGTTGTCTGTATTCAATGGGTTGTCTTCTGATCAGTCAGGCTTGACAAAGCCCTGGCTGGGATGATTTAATTGGGGATTGGTCCTGCTTTGAGGAGGGGGTTGGACTAGATGACCTCCTGAGGTCCCTTCCAACCCTGATATTCTATGATCCACCCTGCATCTGTCCCTGTTTCCCTCCTTCCCTCCACAGTCTTTGCACATACACACCCCCAGTTTCCCATCTTGTCCCCCTCTCGTTCTCCTGCTCCTCACACTAACCTATCTCTTGAAAGCATAAACAGATGCCAACTTCCCCAAGAGCAACTTGATTGCACTCCCTTTGGCCTTTCTTTACTAAGGGGAGCCTGAGCCTCCTGCACATATTGAAGGGAAGTGGTCATACTCTCTTAACTAAGAGTAGCCTGTGGGCTCAGTCCCATGGAGAAAATGGGAGATAGTGGCCATCAATTACCATTCTTTGATTTTTCCCTGAAAGAAGAATGGTTTTGAAAGGATTATCCTCTAGCCCAGAGGTGGGCAAACTATGGCCCGGAGGCCACATCCGGCCTGCAGGACCGTCCTGCCCCAGCCCCTGAGCTCCTGGCCGGGGAGGCTAGCCTCCGGCCCCTCCCCCATAGGTATGCTACAGTGCAGGCAGCGCTCTGGCCTGCTGCTCCTACTGGGCAGCTCAGGGAGCGCAGCTGGCTCTGGCCAGGCGGTGTGCTCCTGCTGCTCTGAGCAGCATGGTAACGGGGCGGTGGGTCCCAGGCGGCAGTCAGGGAGCAGAGGACGGTTGGATGGGGCGGAAGTTCTGGGGGGACAGTCAGGGGACGGAGAACAGGGAGGGTTGGGAGTGGGAGTCCCAGGAGGCCTGTCAGGAGGTGGGAGTGTGGATAGAAGGCGGGGGGGGGCAGTCGGACAGGGAGGGGGGGGTGGGGTCCCAGGAGGGGGTGGTCAGGGGACAAGGAGCTGGGGGGTTGGATGGGTTGGAGGTTCTGAGGGGGGCAGTCAGGGAGTGGATGGGGGGCAGGAGCCAGGCTGTTTGGGAAGGCACAGCCTTCCGTACCCGGCCCTCTGGACGGTTTTGCAACCCCCGATGTGCAACCCCTCAGGCCCAAAAGTTTGCCCACCCCTGCTCTAGCCTCTGCTGAAAGATAACCTTTCAGTTATGAGAATAGTTAATAAAATAAAAAAGGTAGTTTTGAAAATGAAGTCCAATCTACCTGTTTTACCAGATACTTTCACTTTCCGTTACATACTTTCCCTTTTTACTAACTTGTATAGATAGCAGTCTATCATAGACAAGTTTCAGACAGACCAATTTCAAACACTGATTAAATTTATGAAAAGAAACGAAAGTAACTATACAGAAAAATAGCTTTCATGCCCTAATGCTGTCAAAAGGCTACATATAGAGAAACTATTTACTTAATGCCCCATTTCAAACCTGTTTCAGATTCCAGTCCTAGCTGTGAGTTGCTGCCAATGCTTCTATAATATTAAGCTTCCAGAAAATAGCAATACAGAACACTCAAATTAGACCCATAATCCTAAAAAGAATAGAGATCATCTACAATATCTTCCCAATCATGTTCCTTTGGAGATGCCTGGGGAAAAACAGGTCTTCCAGGATGTTCTAGAGGTCACCAAATCCAGGCTCTAGTGAAACAAGGAGAAAACTTTATGCTTGGGAATGGGAGAATTAGAAAATAGGAGTTTCCCTTGATGATGTCTATTAAAGTACAAACTCACATGAGCATTTGAATTCTAACTGTGGGGAATGGAAGACCAAGTAGGTCAGTCTGCCAAAACTGAAAATTGCCAATTTAATGTTGGTGTAATTGTATTCATTCTTTAAAGCTGTCTCTTTTTTTTCCCTGCCACTGTCTCTAATATACTTCCATCTGCCATTTTATTTCTTAACCACTTTCTTTTGTCTTTTGCATCCTCTCCTATACTTCGTCTTCTATCCCCTGAATGCAGTTTACTTTGGAGCAGCTGTGGAGTGCAGAAATATTTAGGCTTCTCGATACAGGGCTGATGAGCAATTCCTGCCTGTTATGATGGAGGACGTTTAGAGGGAGTGCTAGATTTTTCACTCTACCTTAATTTAATGTTTGCGGTGAAGTTAAATAGCTTTGTCAGCTGGCCCTGCTAGTGTCCGCTGTTATCACAACAATTTAGTTGTTGAGCTCTGGAATTTGAAACCCTACAAATTCACAGTGAGCAACAAATGAAGTAGAGGCATCAATGCAGTCAGATGCACAGCACAACTGGGCTTGAGATTCGCCATTAATATGGAGGAGGGGCGGCAGGAGCTTTTGAATCTACACTTTGACATGGGTAAGAATTAGCTATCTCACTATCACTGGCTGCTTTAAAGTTTCCTAAAGTGGGAAACCTAAGCTCCCAAAATGCCTTTCATGGTCCTGCAAAACATTTTGGGTGCGAGAGTTCCAGATTAGAAGTAGTATTTAGTTGAGTGTTTTTGAAGTTGACCTTATATAAAGCAGACTAATGGTACATACTTAATTTCAAATGTCTAGGACAGCTACTTCAAAATCCATAAATTCATTGAAATCTGCAATCTCTCTCTCTTTTTCCTAACAGCTAGTGCAGGGGTGGCCAACCTGAGCCTGAGAAGGAGCCATGATTTACTAATGTACATTGCCAAAGAGCCACAGTAATAGGTCAGCAGCCCCCCATCTGCTCCCCAGTGCCTCCCGCCTGCTGGCAGCCCCCACCAATCAGCGCCTACTCCCCCACCCACTGCAATCAGCTGTTTCACGTGTGCAGGAGGCTATGGGAGGGAGGAGCAAGGCCATGCAAGGCTCAGGGGCAGGGGCCGTGGGGGCAGGGCTTGGGGCAGAGCAGGGGGTTCAGCAGTGAACACTCCCCAGCACATCAGAAAGTTAGCATCTATAGCTCCAGCCCCGGAATCAGTGCCTAGGTAAGGAGCCACATATTAACCTCTGAAGAACTACATACAGCTCCGGAGCCACAGGTCGGCCACCCCAGGGCTAGTGTTACCCCAAAAGGCAAAATGTAGGTATGTCCATTTCAGATTCTGAATTTTTTTCCCCTCCTCTTTCTTTCTCCCCCCCCCCCCCCGCCCCCCACTTTCCAACCTGGCTTCAGCACTTTGCCAAAAGCTTAGTGTTAATTATAGCCACCCTCCTTCAGAAGGGGAGTTGTATTTACCTTTACCTTAAGGACATCTGATCCTTTTCCTGAGAGCATCAGGGATAACCTATGTAAGTACCTTTAGAGACTATGTATTCCTAATAAAATTGGACTCATTCAGACATCTTTCACTGAAGTTCATCCACTTGTCTGTGCCTGGACAGGGAATGAGTGAGACTTTCATTTTGGAATACTTCTTGCACTCCAGCATTTCCTTGCTCTGGTTTTGAACTTCACTCTGTCCCTAAGGTAGACTGTCCTTCATTGTCTTGGCCACTTTGCAACCTGTCTGGAGTTGCTAATGTGTCTCAGTCCTATTTTTAAAAGTGGATTTAGGCATCTAGGAACCTAAATCTCATAGAAAATCACTTGGGATTAAGGATCTTTAGGCACTCTTGACCATTTTACCTTAATCTTATTTACAGTCCTGCACTTCTGTCCCCCAGGGCTTTCTTATTGGAAGGTTATATTTTAGCCTGCTTTGAAGATACTTTCTGAAATAGTCTCCTGCAGGGTAATACTATCCACTGAATGGCACAGCACATCCTGAATTTTCTTCCACACCCCAACCTCTCACAATTTATTCCTTGAGGAGGAATCAGTTGTGATGACCTGCCTACCTTAAGGATTTTTGCACCACTATATTGACATAAGTGGCGAAGAGTCCTGTGGCACCTTATAGACTAACAGATGTATTGAAGCATAAGCTTTCGTGGGTGAATACCCACTTCGTCGGATGCATGTCGTGGAAATTTCCAGAGGCAGGTATAAATATGCATGCAAGAATCAGGCTACAGATAATGAGGTTAGTTCAATCAGGGAGGATGAGGCCCTCTTCTAGCAGTTGAGGTGTGAACACCAAGGGAGGAGAAACTGCTTTTGTAGTTGGCTAGCCATTCAGTCTTTGTTTAATCCTGAGCTGATGGTGTCAAATTTGCAAATGAACTGAAGCTCAGTAAAAAGAAAAGGAGTCCTTGTGGCACCTTAGAGACTAACCAATTTATTTGAGCATGAGCTTTCGTGAGCTACAGCTCACTTCATCAGATGCATACCGTGGAAACTGCAGCAGACTTTATATATACACAGAGAATATGAAACAATACCTCCTCCCACCCCACTGTCCTGCTGGTAATAGCTTATCTAAAGTGAGCAACAGGTTAGGCCATTTCCAGCACAAATCCAGGTTTTCTCACCCTCCACCCCCCCACACAAATTCACTCTCCTGCTGGTGATAGCCCATCCAAAGTGACAACTCTTTACACAATGTGCATGATAATGAAGTTAGGCCATTTCCTGCACAAATCCAGGTTCTCTCACTCCCTCACCCCCCTCCAAAAACCCACCCCCATACACACACAGACTCACAGTTTCTCTTTGAAGTCTGGTCCTCAAGTTTTTTTGCTGCAGGATGGCTATTAAATCTTTAAATAGCTTTAAATCTGCTATTGTGTGTCCAGGGAGGTTGAAGTGTTCTACAGGTTTTGTATATTGCCATTCCTAATATCTGATTTGTGTCCATTTATCCTTTTACATAGGGACCGTCCAGTTTGGCCGATGTACATAACAGAGGGGCACATGATGGCATATATTACATTGGTGGACATGCAGGTGAATGAACCGGTGATGGTGTGGCTGATCTGGTTAGGTCCTGTGATGGTGTCGCTGTGTTGATATGTGGGCAGAGTGGGCATAGAGGTTTGTTGCATGGATTGGTTCCTGAGTTAGTTACTATGGTGCGGTGTGTAGTTGCTGGTGAGAATATGCTTAGGGTTGGCAGGTTGTCTGTGGGCAAGGACTGGTCTGCCTCCCAAGGCCTGTGAAAGTGAGGTATCGTTGTCCAGGATGGGTTGTCGATCACTGATGATGCGTTGGAGAGGTTTTAGCTGAGGACTGTATGTGATGGCCAGTGGAGTTTTGTTGGTTTCTTTCTTGGGCTTGTCTTGCAGCAGGAGGCTTCTGGGTACACGTCTGGCTCTGTTGATCTGTTTCCTTATTTCCTCGTGTGGGTATCGTAGTTTTGAGAATGCTTGGTGAAGATCTTGTAGGTGTTGACATAATTATGTTGGTGCAAATCCCTGTGTAGATGTACTGTGACTTACACCGTATTGGTGCAACTGAAGCCCTGTCTACACTGGCAAGTTTCTGCGTAGTAAAGCAGCTTTCTGTGCAGTAACTCCCAACGCTGCCAAGCCACTCAGTGCGCAGAAACTGCGCCATTGTAGCACTCTTGTTTTTAAAAAAAACAAACAAAAACTACCCTGCCGAGAGGCATAGAGCTTTCTGCGCTGGGGCTACAGCCCTGTGGTGCCAGCGTAGACACCGTGGCACTTACAGCGCTGTGGTAGGCATTGTGGGACACCTCTTGGAAGCCAGTTCTCACCTCCTGGTCATCCGTTTGAACTCGACTGCCTTGCCCTTACGTGACCAACTGTCATTCCCAGCCCATACATTCCTTTGCAAATTTGAAAGTCCCCTTCCTGTTTGCTTGGTGGTCAGTGCAATGGTCTGTGCGCATCTTTCCAGGTGGCCATGCCTGCTCCATGCACCAGGCGATCCCCCGCTTGGAGCAATGCCGAGCTGCTGGACCTCATCTACATTTGGGGAGAGGCGTCTGTGTAGTCCCAGCTGCACTCCAGCCATAGGAATTATACCTACGGACAGATTTCATGATGCATGTTAGAAAGGGGCCATGAGCAGGACACGTTGCAGTGTAGGGTCAAAGTGAAGGAGCTGCAGAATGCCTACTACAAGGCGCGGGAGGCAAACTGATGCTCCAGTGCTGTGCCCACGAGCTGCCAGTTCTACAAAAAGCTGTACACAATACTCGGTGGTGACTCCACTGCGAAGGCCCCTGTGGATACTTCGTTGGCTTGCATGTCAGTTGAGAGTGGACTGAGCCAGGAGGAGGAAATCCTTGGAGAAAGAGGGGACGGGGGACCCAGAGGCAGAGGATGACTCAGAGGCCAGAGATGCATGCAGTCAGGAGCTCTTTTCTACCCCAGAGGAGCCTAGCCAGTCACAGCAGTCGGATCTTGGCAAAGCGCAAACAGGAGAGGAAGCCCCTAGTAAGTGGATCTGATTTTGGGAAATGCTGAAGCAAGTTGTTGGGGGCAGGAGGGTTGCAGAAAGCAGGCTCGTCTCCCACCGCATGCCTAGTCTGAGTGGCGGAACAGGCTGTTGATTCCCTTGCTCCTCTGAGGGAGATTCCCATGATCTCCAGGAAACTCATGGAGATACTGGGCAATCCGCTGCTGCAGATTCCTGAGCAGAGGTGCTTTGTTTCTTGCCCCATTAACGGTAACTTTCCCGGGCCACTTTCCTGTGATGGGTGGGGGGATCATTGCTGCACACAGGCGAGCCACATAGAGGCCAGGGCGGAAGCCACAGGCTTGGAGAAGACCCTCCCTTGATTCCCTGCTCACCCTCAGTGGTGAATGTCTCCCATAATGATCACCTCCTGAGGAAAGTGTGGGGACAGGAATGATTATCAGGCCCCTCCTACAGTGCTAGCTCTCCCCAAGAGCCATGTGCCCAGTGTACAGCAGGGTCCAGGAAGAGAGATTTACCCTGCCCCTGTCGCTACTCGCCATTTTGGGGGTCTTGTGGCTTGTGTGCTTGCTTGGGGTCAGCCAGTTAGTGACAGGTGTCAGTACTGGCTATGTTTTAAAGCACTGAATCAGTGTTGTCTGTGTTGAAAACAATACTGCTTCTGTAAAATGTTGCATTTAAACTTCACAGAGATGACCTTGTGAGCCCCAGCCTCTCTCTTTGTTATCGGCAGCAGAACAGCTGTGCAGAATTAGAAAACGGCCAAGAAGAACTAAGGAGGACTTTCTCTATGAGGTTATGATGCACTCCACTGCAGAGAAACAGGAATTGAAGGAGTGGTGGGACAGCGAAAACAGGGATCGAAAGGAGAACGCGGCACACCAGAAAGAAGCCATGGAGCGGCTCTTAAACATTATGGAGCCACCAAGTGGACATGCTCCAGGCGATACTAGCTCTTCAAACCAAGCAGCTCCATACCTGCTCTCCCCTACAGCCGCTGTGGCAAAACTTTTGCCCATGTGCCGCCCCCCCCACACACACACCCCCAACACATTATCAACCTCCTGGCTCCACTGTCTACCCACAGCATTCCAATCCTCCCTCCTCACAGTCCAGGATTGACGACTCCCACTACTCACTGCACCAACACCCATCCTTCTGCAGTTTGGCCCCGCTGAAGTACAGCACCTGCTGCATTGTACTCCAAAGGAGAAGGTTGGGTGTGATCCCTGGACATAAACAAATCTGTAGCTGACCCAGGACCCCTCCTTGAGACCTTCCCTTCCCCTTCCCCTTCCCCATCCCCCTCCCTGCTGATGAATTTTTTTGTTTGAGTCTTTCCTCCAGTTGTCTTTTAATAAAATAATTTTGTTTGAAAGCAATTTCTATTCTATTAAGTGAAAGCAAAAAGAGCATGCAAAGCAACATTCAATTAGGTTAAGGCCCCTTCTTGCATCATGTGCACCAATCACCTCCTAGAATTACAAGCACCTCAATCCTGAGCATAGCAACAAATATTCGTGGCTTTCAGCTTCAAATTACTGCCTTAAGGCATCCCTGATCCTTATGGCCTCATGCTGTGCTCCTCTAATAGCCCTGGTCTCTGGCTGTTCAAACTCCGCCTCTGCAGTCCAGCCTTCAGTGAAGCTTTCACCCTTCTCTTCACAAATAGTATGGGTGTATACAGCACGCGGCTATAAGCATAGGAATGTTGTCATGAGCCATGTCTAGCTTCCCATACAGGCATCGCCAGTGGGCTTTTAAATGGCGAAATGCACACTCAACTCTGCACGTGCTCAGCCTGTTGTTGAACCTCTCCTTGATGCTGTCAAGTTGCCCTGTGTATGGCTTCATAAGCCACAGCATTAAGGGATAGGCGGGGTCTCCCAGGATCACAATGGGCATTTCAACTTCCCCTACAATGATTTTCTGGTCTGGGAAGAAAGTCCCTGCGTGCAGCTTCTTGAACAGGCCAGTGTTCCGAAAGATGCATGCGTCATACACCTTTCCAGACCAGCTTACATTAATGTCTGTGAAATGCCCAAGCTGATCCAGAAGTGCCTGGAGATCCATTGAGAAATACCCCTTGCAATTAATGTACTCGGGAGGTAGGTGGTCTGGTGCCAGAATTGGAATGTGTGCGCCATCTATCACCACTCTGCAGTTAGAAAAGCCCATTTGTGCAAAGCCATCCACAGTGTCACGCACGTTGCCCGGAGTCACAGCCTTTTGGAGCAGGATGCGATTAATGACCCTGCACACTTCTATCAACACAAGTCCAATGGTTGACTTTCCAACTCTGAATTGGTTAGTGACAGATCGGTAGCAGTCTGGAGTAGCCAGCTTCTACAATGCAATTGCCACGCACTTCTCCAGCGACAGGGCAGCTCTCATTCTCCTGTCCTGGCGCCGCAGTGCTGGGGTGAGCTCATCACACAGTCCCATGAAAGTGGCTTTCCTCATGCGATAGTTCTGCAGCCACTGCTCATCATCCCGGACGTGTATCACAATGTGATCTCACCACTCAGTGCTTGTTTCCCAAGCCCAAAAGCAGCGTTCCACTGTGGTCAGCGCCTCCTTAAATGCCACAAGCAATCTCGTGTCGTAGCTACTACGCGTGGCGAGATCAATGTCTCACTTCTCTTGCCCTTGTAGTTTAAGGAATAACTCCACTGCCACTCATGATTTGTTGGTCAGAGCGAGCAACATACTGGTCAGCAGTTCGGAATCCCGAAAGAGGCAGGGCACGCAGTACACAAACTGTGGAAAGATGGTGCCAAATGCGGACGGAAGCACAAGGATTGCTGGGATGCAAAGCAGTGCATCACAGGGCCTTGGGACAGGACCCACAATGCCCCGCGACCCCCTCCCACAAGTCTTTGTGGCAAAAGAGAAAGAGGTGCTCTGTGGGATAGCTGTCCAGAGTGCGCCGCTCCGAATAGTGCTGCAGGTGTGAACATGCTATTGCGCAGGCAGCTGTCAGTGTGAACACACAACAGCGGTTTTCCTTCTGCGCTCTCTGAGCGGCTCTCTAACTTTGTCAGTGTGGAGGTGCCCTTACTCTGGGTATTTACACTGGAGTTATAAATAATCTTACAACTGGAAAAATTATGTGTTTAGTGGATTAGGGGAGATGCTCTGGGCACCCTGCTGGCTCATGTGCTTGACTACTGCTTTCCTTATTGGAGTTTCCAGTGGGGTACAGTGTTCCCATCTGCTACTGCTTTTTGTTGCCTGATTCTCTTTCTCATAAGCTGAAAGCTCTCGCTAACTTCCTTTCCCAGTTCTACAACACCAGACTTATTTTCAAAGTGACTTAGAGGAGGAGAACATACTTTTTTTTCCTTCTGTGTAACATATAAGGAATGCTTGAAATTCCCACACCATTATAATAAAAAGAGATGGTGGTGGATGGTAGCTTTGTTGGGTTTTCTTTACAAATATCAAATCTTGTCTCCCCTATGTTTGCTTAAAAATTAGAGAACTGAAGCCTGGAGCTCTGTCAACTCTCAATTTAGGTGCATAGTAGCAGGCTCTTGAATCATTGCCTTACATATTTGCAAGGGGGTTGAGTTAATTAACAAAAACAAAATTTTGAACTAAACCTATCTTTGTGTCTCAGTTCAGCTTTCATGTCATCATCCTGTTGTTCAGCAAAACCAGGGGAGATAAGCCTGATATTTTTAGTGCACCAAAAAGCCATGCTAAAATAGTCCATTACCTGGATGCTTCCACTATTGCAATCAGCTGAGAAATATTTAAATGTCATTTATTTTATTAATAGTAATAGGCTTCATTATTAGCATTCAGGTGAGATGGGTGTGCTTAGTGCTGTTGTTCAGTTTGCTTACTTGAAAGGATTATATTGGTATACCTCTTACAATTCCATAGAAAACCTTAGGGAGATCCCAAATTCTCAGAATTTATGGATTTTTTTTCCTTTCCTGTGAATTTTTCCTTTTATAGTCATGTATCTTAAGATAGCATCCATGTGGATTGATCTTCCATGGGAGGCTGCTGACAGCACATATACTATCTCAATTAAAAAAAGAAAATCTAAACCAGTGCTTATGATTGTTTGTTTGCCGACCTCTTTCCCTCGCTCTCCTTTTTACTCCTCTGAAGAACGTTGTCATTCATGGATAGTTTGAAATACAGTAGTTGCTGGGTTTGGGCATTTAAGCAAGTAGGATAATGTATCTCCAGGACAGCTGTTTTTGATACAAATGCTATCCAATTACAAAGTCTAACCAAAACATTTCAGGCAATGATGGGGAGTATGCAGTAGATGGCTCTCTTCTCTGGGAGACATATACTTGCCTGTTCCCAGTCCCAGACTTCAGTTGTTTCTGTCACCAGTAGGTGGAGTATCAGTGCCCTTACTGGACTGAGCAAAAGAGAAAATGGACTAGACCACACAGAATTTCGAAGCTTACACTGGATGTGCATCTGCTTTTGTTGCACAAGAGACCAACAGCCCGCACTTGCTTTGTGTCAGCCCTCCAAGAACTGCAACAATGGTTCAAAAAAGAGCTAGTTAAACTCATATAGGATAGGTCCATCAATGGCTATTAGCCAGGATGGGCAGGGATGGTGTCCCTAGCCCAGGGGTCTCAAACATGCAGCTCGCAGAGTTATTTCCTGAGGCCTGCCATAGCTCCCCTGCCTCCGCCCCCTCCCCCCCCGAGTGCTGTGTCCCCGCTCCTCTGCCTACCTCCCAGCACTTCCCGCCACCCAACAGCTGTTTGGCGGCACTTAGGACTTTCCAGGGGGGAGGAGCGGGGATGGAGCACGCTCAGGAGTGGAGGTAGAGAAGAGGCGGTGGTGGGGATTTGGGGAAGGGGTTGGAATAGGAGCGGGGAAAGAGTGGGAAGAGGCAGGGTGGGGCCTCATGGAAGGGGTGGAGTGGGGGCAGGGGCAGAGCAGGGGGCTTTTGAATCTTTATATGAAAAGGTGACAGTGATGTCGCCCTCAGGCCAATGTACTAGTCCTCTTGTGGCCCTCGTGGTGATTTGAGATTAAGATCACTGCCCTAGCCTCTGTTTGCCAGAAGCTGTGAAAGGGTGATGGGATGGATCACTTGATGATGACCTGTTCTGTTCATTCTGTCTGGGGCACCTGGCACTGGCCACTGTCAGAAGATAGGACACTGGGCTAGATGGACTTTTGATCTGACCCAGTACAGGTTTCAGAGTAACAGCTGTGTTAGTCTGTATTCGCAAAAAGAAAAGGAGTACTTGTGGCACCTTAGAGACTAACAATTTATTTGAGCATAAGCTTTCATGAGCTACAAGTACTCCTTTTCTTTTGACCCAGTACAGTTGTTCTTATGTAACATGCATGGCTCTTCCAGGAGCTCCAAAGCTAGGAAGTGCCCATGCTGCCAGACTTCCACAGAAAGCAGCCCACCAGTGTGGTTTTCCTCCTCTTGCTGGCTGCGTTGGAGCTGGGGGGAGGCGTAGAGGAATGGAAGGGTTTTTCAAAGCAAAACAACAAGGTGAGGGCCAAGCATTATGTGTTTTGCTAGGAGAGTAAAGAGCTTCAAGCCCTGCCTGTGAAGAACTACACCTGATTTTTTCCCCAAGGCAAAGCCATTGTTAGAATGGTTCTGTGCTTTATACAGAAGACAACGCCATCCTTTCACCTAAACCAGGATATCGTATTGCTGTCCTGCTCCAGTCTCCGTAACCGTTTTGAAACTCGGCCCCACTATCTGATTCTTACAGGACTGCTATGAATCTCTTGAAAGGGCTGTAGGACTGCACAGAGTTCAGGTCCATTCTCTTCAACTGGATAAAGCTCCTTGTCAAGGAACTACTTTTCAGCTCAAGCAAACAAGTTCTGATGCTTTCAAAGTCCAAGTTGAAAGTTGGCTCTGTCCTGGATGGCAAAGTTGTGTGCATCATTACTGGAGATATGCGAGGCAGCCACCAGGAATATTTGTTTACATTTTCTAAATACCATCAATTCATGCATTTTTCAGTAAGAAAGTGCTTCTCTCTAACGTATGGCACAGCACTCTTTTGGGAGATCAGAAGTATCTACGTTTGCCAAAACAATTGAAGAGAGGGAAATTTGCCTTTGTTAAATTTTTTTTCCCAAGAAGTCTATGCAGTGTGACTGTGTATATTAAATTTCTGTTTGTTTTTGACATTTCAAGTCAGAGTTGTGAATTGCTTTGAACTATGGGAGTCAGTAAGCCCCTTCTATACAGGGATTGACATCACCAAAAGGTCTCAATGGACTGTCTCCACCTTCTGGCAGGGAGGAGCTGTGCAGACTAGCACAGAAGATCTGGAAAAAAGAAAATGTTCCTCTCTTTGCCCAATACAATTTGGTTAATTGTGCTGCATAATTTGTACATTGCACCAAGCAATATCAGACTCCTTGGTGTCCCTTCTCAAATGCACTTTTTCCACCTACTGTCCTATCCTTAACCTCCACTTTGATGTCATTCTGCCCTGAGTCCCCACATATTTCAATATTTTTTTAAAAAAATGCATTACATAACTGTACATAAATCTTTAGTTATTGTAACCCTTGACCTCCTGTGCCCCTACTTCTTGCCCCTTTGTCATCCCTTGTTGTAGTGATATCTGGTTTACACTGTAAGCTTCTCTTGGGAAGGACTGAACATCTCTTAATTGTCTGCAAAGCATCAGTGGTTCTGAACTAATAGTAATGGCTTGTCTACACTTACAATGCTACATCACCAACCTAGCACTGTTTACACCAGGGGTTAGGTCGGCTTAACTACATCACTCAGGGATATGGATTTTTCACACCCCTGGGTGATGTAGCTGGGTGCAACTAACTATTTAGTGTAGACCAGGCTTTAGTCATGGTTGCAGTAGTCAAAGTTCAAATTCATCTAGTTGCCAGTTGGCTATGTTCAACATTTGCTCTAAAGCAGTGATACTCATACTTCAGGGGCTCAGGAGCCAACTTAGCCATCAATACGATTTGAGGACTTCAATAGCTCAGACATAGGTGAGAGGTTTTTCGCAGGAGTGGGTGGGTGAGATTCTGTGGCCTGCGTTGTGCAGGAGGTCAGACTAGATGATCATAATGGTACCTTCTGACCTTAATATCTATGAACATTACCCAAAAGAGCCACAGTAGTGTGAATTCATGGTTTCATTTACTATATCTATTTTTTCTCAACAGCAAAATAACTGACCAAGTATTATTATAACCAACTACAATTGGTTAATAACATAGTAAAGGCATCCTGATTGGTTAATGACTTAGATTGGTTAATAATTAAATTGCAGTGTTTAAGGGCTTGGCTACACTTGCAGATGTAGAGCACTTTGAGTTAAACCAGCCTTCGGAAAGCGCAGTAGGGAAAGCGCTGCAGTCTGTCCACACTGACAGCTACAACCGTACTGGCATGGTCACACTTGCAGCACTTGCAGCAGCATTGGGAGCGGTGCATTATGGGCAGCTATCCCAGCGTTCAGGTGGCTGCAATGGGCTTTTTGAATGGTGGGGGTGGAGTGTGACAGGGAGTGTGTTGTGTGTATGTGGGGGGAGAGAGTGGGATTTTGGGGTGCTGAGTGTGTGTCAGCGTGCTGTCTTGTAAGTTCAGACCCCCCCCCCCGCCTCTGTCTCTGTGTGTCAGCGTGCTGTCTTGTAAGTTCAGACCCCCCCCCCCGCCTCTGTCTCTCTCACTCACTCAAAGCAAATATAAATGTTTGCTTTTTTCTCAGTCCAGATAAGCAGCCGCTGTCTGAAACTGAGCTTTGAAAGGGCACTTCTGCATTCCTGCAGCCGATTTCACAGCAATGGGAAGAGTGGCCACTTGGCTTAAGGGGATTATGGGATGTTTCTGGAGGTCAATCAGAGCGCAGTAATGTAACTCCTTATTCACGCTGGGGCATCTCAGGCAATACGCAACAGACATTATTCCTCTCACTGAGGTGGATTACCAGGAACGCTCTAGCCAGGGAGTCAGAGCGCTCTACGTGCCTTGCCAGTGTGGACGGGGAGCGAGGAAGAGCGCTCTGGGTGGCTTTATTGCGGTATAACGTGCAAATGTAGCCAAGCCCTTAGTATCATGTGCTGCAAAGAGCTGCAGGAGACACATTAAAGAGCCACTTGCGGCTCCCGAGCCTCAGTTTGAATATTGCTGCTCTGAAGTATCCTTCAGCAAGCACATAGTGGATAATCAAATTCAACTGTGGCCATAATACCTGCTAATGGGTGATCTGGGCCTTTTAGAAGAGTTCAGGTACTGGCTGTGTGTAACTGTGACTAGTCCTTGATCAGTAGACTACCACAAGGCTTGCTGAGAGAGGAAGTGGGAATAAAACCAAACCATATTCTCAATGCGAGACTTTTTTCTAATGTCTTCTCACAAGTGCCAATTTTTGTAAGAACCATTCTGAGAAATCTGGATGATAAGAGCTATGCTATGAAGTAGATGTGAATACATATTAAGTTGTATATAATTTAGAGATGGAGAAGATCTCTCAGAGACTGTTTTTGTATGTATTTGTGCATTAGCTAGCACAGCGGGGTCCCAGTCCTGACGGGCCTCTCAGAGCTACTGTGATGTAAATATTAAGTAGAAATAATAAGTAATCTGAAATGCTCACAACCACCAGTGAAGAATTGTTCCCTACAGTATATTATCTAGTGCTTCAAACAAACCTAGAACTAGGAGTAACCTGAATATTGCTGCAATTCTTGGTTTTAAGAGCCATCTATCACAAAGATACACTCACCTGAGTGGCAAGACAGACCGGAGTATACAATGGGACTGGGTGTGGCTCTGTTTAAGGCTGATAATATGCCTGAGGAGTTTGCACTTGGTGGACTTGGTTGGTGAAATCTAAGTTTTCGAACTTATGACCAGTTTGGGGTTTGTGCCCTGTTTTTTTTTTTAAAATAACAGACTGCCCTGAGATTGGTCCTCATGCTCTTGTGGGAGCATCACAACATGGTGGAGGTTCCCAAATTGTATGGGACCCATGTGCCTATTATTTTCCCACCACCAGGCCTTAGAATTTGTCCACAGAAAGAGATACTTCTCCATGATGATGCAAAGTCTGTTTGGTCACCAATGTTAATGTGTGCTGGTCTGGAAAGGTCCATGACACCAGGATCTTAGACACTTATTCTTATTTTATGCAATGAAAAAATGAATTTTTCCTGCCAAGACATTAATAGTATTGTGATTCCCCCCTGTCATTCTGGGAAACATAGCCAGCTTACCCTCTGCTTCTCTGGCTTATGAACCCTTTAATAAAGCACTTGGATAGGAGAAAGGAGCTGTTTAACTGTACCCAGAGTAGCTGCAGAACCGCAGTGGAGTGTGTTTCTGAAGGTGGAGGTGTCTAATGATAAGGCTGGATGTTTCTGAGAAATAACTGCCTTGTGTTATAGCTGCTTGCTATGTTTTCCACAACATCTGTGAGAGTAGGGGGGAGAGAGGTAGGCTTGTGGTTGTTCTCCTTGTTATGGGGGATAAAATAGCATGGGAAGGGCCTGCCCTTTGTAGCTGGAGGATTTAAAGGGGGCTTTCAGTATCCTGTGTTCTCAACCATCTGCAGAACACTACTAGGTTGCAATGAGCAACAGTGTTCTCCAGAGGTTGGTCTGCTTCTGCATCATACCTAGCATCTTTTCCTGAATGACCCTTTTTCTGTCCATACATTTCCTTGATGGCTCCCTATTCTTATTTCAGAGCATGAAACCTTCCCTCCACTCTTCTGTCTTTTTGGCCCTCTGCTAGGATGCTGTGACAAGGTCAGCAAACATGTCCTTCATCCTCTCTCTTTGCCAGGTGTTCAGCAACTGATAATGCCTCTCTCTGTGAGGTCTGTGGTGCATCAGGTGCCAGGAGAAGAGAAAAACCTTACATTATTAGCTATTGTCCCAATACTAGTGTTCAGGGCAAGAATGAAAATATATTGCTTTTTTTCTCCATGCTAGAATTCCTTTTCCTTCTGCTCTTCCCAGGCCATATCTACACCACAGCGGCTACAGAGGCATAGCTTCGGCACTGCAGCTACACTGCTACATTGACAGAAGGGGCTTTTCCATTGCTGTAGTTAATCGCCTCTCTGGGAGGTAGTAGCTAGGTCAACAAAATAATTCATTGTTCTTTGCAAGCTGCTCCTGTCTCAGACCTGACAAACTCACTACACCTAATACCCTGTTTTTACGGTATTTATCCATAAAGGATAGTATGTGAGGTCTCTACTGAAAGCTTGTAACTTAAAGATATTCATAATCATTATGAGATGTGTTTATGGGTAATATTTAAGGAATAATGCAATTATATTAAGAATTATGCTCTTATCTTGGAGTGAAAGTGCATCAGCAGGAAATATGTCTTGGTCATGGCCCATTCAAGCGGAAAGGAGTTGTTGGGGCCCTCCCTGGCTAGCTGATTATATAATGTATTGCTCAATTGTCTACCTTTGCACCAATCTGGAGAAGTCAATGGAAAGCCATCAAACACAAACGATAAACATTAAAACCATTTGGAAAAGAACAGGAAAGCTTTGACAGGGAGGGGATCTGTGAATAAAGACAAAAGACAAAAGATTCAGTATATCAGAGGGTGGAGAAAGACACTCTGTTCTGGATCCATTCTCTGAGATACCCTGATGAGTGGGGGTGCTTCATGAAAAACTGGGTCCTCCTATATAATGCCTGCATCTGTAATTTTCACTCCATGCATCTGAAGAAGTGGTTTTTTATCCACAGAACTGTTGCCAGCACAGAGTGCCCGAGGCAAGCAACAGTTGGGTTTGTTGTCCGGTGTGCGTCGCGCCAATGACCACAACGGGATGGAGAAGCAGAAAGTTTTATTTGAAGCTTCAGATAGGGCGCAGGGAGACTGAACTGTCTTAAATCCTACAGCCCCGCATGCAGATTCCAGTATACATTTTATACCTTTTTTTATTTTACTATATAAGCTTATGCAACTAATTATTTGTTGCCCCGTACAATACCGTAGCCAATCAGCTAAAGCAGTCAGTTATGTTATTTCTTAGTAGCATTGCCCGAGCCTTGCTTTATTTGGTTCTATTTGTTACTGGTTTTTGCTACACATTTTTGCCTTATTTATACGTTTCCTAGGCCGAAGCTGGCCTTCGCTTGCGAGCCGTGTGCAAACCTGTCTGTTTGTGTGCTAGCTTCCTCATAGTCGGACAGGGTCACAAAAAGTTCAAGGAGCGGAGGGGCTTCAGTTTGCCTGGGCCTAGAGCAAGAGGGCTTCCTCGACCCTCGCGATCTTCCGCCCTCCCGAGTTACCTAGAGTAGTGCCCAGTGTCACCAACAAAAGCTTATGCCCAAATAAATCTGTTAGTCTTTAAGGTGCCACGGGACTCCATGTTGTTTTTGTGGGTCCTCCTAGTTCCTTGGGGCTTGCAAGTACTGCAAAAGACTGAACTTTGGAGTGAGAAGCCATTAGATAGGAAAGGTAGCTATTAATAAGTAAAGGTCCTAGTTTGTGTTTTATGGTTTTGCTTTATAGTTGTTTTCCAAGCACTCAGACTTGTTTCTATCTGAATGTCTACTCTTTCTTAAATTTCATTTTGTTTTACTGTAATTGAACTCAAGTGCTGTGTGGGATACAGGACCTGGGGGCTAAGATGAAACTGTAAACTGGAGGATACTATTCCTTTGGGAACAGAGGATCTGGGACTTCTAAGGGATATCCAGTAATCAGGGGCTTGATACCACAGGGGAACACTTTTAAGGGATTAGGGGGCTAGGGTGCATCTGTTGTCACCCTGCAAGGAAAAGACAGACAGGGCTGGTATAGTCCAGAGGAGAGTGCTTCCTTGAGTGGCTGACAGGCTAATTGTTTTAGGGAGCTAACATCTAGTGGGCACAGGCAAGATTCCCTCCTCACCTGCTGGAGGCAGGTGCCAACAAGGTGACTCTCAGTCCTGGGTGCCCCGAGAAGTGTATACGAGTTCCCAAGGGACAGATTAGTAATTGCACGTGCTCATCTGCAGGCTATCCTGGAGGATGTTACCCTGAGGTGTGTCTCCAAGAGGCAGAAAAGGATCCTGTTAAAGAAGGCAGTGGGCAAACCAGGACGTATGCAGCCTTGCTATAACTGACATGAGTTAGCTGTCTCCCTGTAAAATCCTAGTGGAAACAAGACACAGTTGTTATTTTGAGGTAGCTAAGTGAGGTTGACACTGTAACCCTTATCCAGAGTTGACCTCACCTAGCTACATCAAGGTAAAAACTACCTGTGTCTTGTCTCTACTAGGATTTTAACACTGGCTCCAATAAAACAAAACAACCCCAGTAATTCTTCGGGCTGAGAATCCAATAGGTTTTGTCTACTCAAAAAAATTCCCACCAGCGCCCCCTCTGGTTTGGTTGCACTAATATTGGCATTGGCGGTTATCAGATGATTTTAAATGCCCCCAAACTGCCAGAGCCTTTTTATACTAAGGATTTAATTAGTGCTGCCAAATATTTTTTTTCCTAGAAGACCTAATGAAGACATGGCTGTAGAGTTTTGGGATTTGTAATCTGAGATAGGTAAATCAAACCATATTTTGAAAGTGATGAATCAATGAACTGTCTGAAAGAATGGATAGCTAAGGAATATTTACACACCTAAAATATTCCTTGGCCTGAAAGTCTTTGGCCAGCTAAGACAATATCAAACAAACCTCTAAGCAAGTAATTTAGAGCAGACAAAGCAACAGTCTGTGTTATCGTAGCAATGCAAAGTACACCACCTCCTTTGATGTGACTCTTCATATCAGAGGATATCAGGCAATAGAATTCCTGGCTTTGTAATGATTCATGTGGTGATGAGATATTGCTGCACCTTAGGCAATTCGGCTCAGAAAGTTTAGTCCCATCACTACCAAAAAGAGGCAATAGTCCAGCATCACACATGCCCTAAACTGTTATTGCACTTATAAAATGGCCGTGCAAACATTTATGTGAGGAAAAATCCTATTACATATTTTCATAAATGGTGTGTGGCCTTGTGCCATAAAAGCCAGAGGTTAAGTAAAAACTAATTATTAAAATTATTCTTTAAGAACAGTCCTAATTCTCTGCGATAGCCTCTGTGGGACAGGAGAATATGGAGTCATTCTCCTAAGATGTACGTGATACATGGACAGTACTGATAGTGCAGTTTATCTGACAATAGCAGGCTTGTGGCACTGTACTGTTTCTGATGCAGATGACCTGTTATGAAGCCAAGACCTCTGTGAAGGGAACTTGAAACGTGCTGCTGAGAGGATTCTAAAAAGAGGTAGTTCCCAATAACAACTTAGAGCATTTCAGCTTGCCTCCTCCTCCCTGCTAAAACAAGCCAGCTGAATCAGAATGCACTATTTTCAGGTTTCAGAGTAGCAGCCATGTTAGTCTGTATCCGCAAAAAGAACAGGAGTACTTGTGGCACCTACTCCCCTTCATACTTACCCCCTTGAGGTGTTAATATTGTAACTGAGGTGTTAATACCATCATTTAACTACAGCCATTTAAATGTTCATGTTAAATTCAACAGCCAAAAAGCTTGTCTGCATATACAAGTTGTAACACTTTAACTATATCTGTATAGGTAATGTGGTACAACTTCCGACGAATTGAGCTGTAGCTCACGAAAGCTTATGCTCAAATAAATTTATTAGTCTCTAAGGTGCCACAAGTACTCCTGTTCTTTTTACAGATACAGACTAACACGGCTGCTACTCTGAAACTCCTCTAATGTGGAGGCAATTATATTGGTGTAGAAGGGTCTTATGTTTGTGTATATTCTGTCCATCAGGGAAAGAAAATAAACTGAACCAGTCCAAGGTACCTTTTTCTAGTAAAGCTCCATCCATATTTGGGGTTGTACCAGTGCAACTATTTGGGTAAAAACGTCACACCTGTAACTAAAATAGTTATAGCAGTACAAAAATTGAATGTAGAAACAAACATGCTCCTCAGAGCAGGTGATCTGTTCTTATTTGTATTGTAAATCATTATACACATGTAGGGTAAACACACCTTTACTCCAGTCTAAAGAACAATAGCCTGGATTGTGTGGGGAATATCCACTCTAGCTTTACAAACTTTGTTATGTACTCAAGTTACTTGACAATCCATTAAGTCAAGATAAAAACAATCGTATGGAGCTATGTATCAGTGGTTCTCAAACTTTCGTATTGGTGACCCCTTACACACCGCAAGCCTATGTGTGTGAATCCCCTTATAAATTAAAAACACTTTTTTTATATTTAACACTATTATAAATGCTGGAGGCACAGCAGGGTTTGGTGGTGAAGGCTGACAGCTTGCGACCCCCTCCCCCCCATGTAATAACCTCGTGACCCCTCCAGTTTGATTAATGAATAAACTAATAATAAAAATCAACATTAAGGGCACATTTAAAGGTGGTTTGCTTTATGCCCTCGCCCTATAATTTTGTTAGAATGGACTCTTCATCCTTGTGTTCCCTAAATCAGAAATGTTCTGTGTCTCCATGCTGGTGTGGGAAAGGGACAGTTTCCCTGCCAATGCACCCATGGAATTGTTTTCCTTTTTACCAGGAGAACAACTGTACTCTTCTAAGTTGTGATGGATACCAGCCTTTTCCCCAATCCATGTAGTAATGCAGCCATTTTATCTGACAAACTTTGTTGAGGTTCTGCCCAATAGTTCCAGGCTCTGGCCTTCCCCCAAACTCCCCTCCATAACTGACATCTCTGCTTTCCTGGGTGCTCTCCCAGCTCCAGCATTTCCTGTCTCTCTGCCCTAATCACAGCTTTCCAAAGCAACCTGGTCAGTAAGCCTGCATGTTCTTCTCAATTCCACCCCTCCCAGGAATCACGCTCATCCCAGACTCAGTGTATCACTCAGCACCTTCCTCAACAAGTCTTCCTGTTTTCCTTTATCTCTCCTCAGAAAAATTTTCCCCCTCCATCTGTTCCCCACTATAGGCTCCCCCTGTGCTCTCTCCATAATAATCCTGTAGACTCTGACACCCAGCTGAGTTTTCTGTCCTGGGACAGTGAAAGCTTGTCTTAGCAACAGTAATTAGATAGGCACTAGTGAGGTGGCTAACATAGGGTGGTTAGAACTGCCATATTGGATGAGATCAGTTGTCCATCTAGCCCGATATCCTGTCTCTGGCAGTGGCCAGTTCCAGAGGAAAGTTCAAGAAACCCTGTAGTGGAAAATCAGGGTAACCTGCCATGTTGAAGAGATCTTCATTTAGAAATGCATCTGTAAAACAGATTTAAAAGCAGCTCTTTTTTGAAGGTTTGTAAGGTACGATTAATCACAAAATTCTGCAGATTGAGGGCAACGTCTCAGCAGAAGTTTCTTCAAATTCCATTGGCTCCACTGCCTTAAAGGAAACAAAGGACAAATACATGTGGTAGCCTGGGCCTTTGGGCTCCCTGACAGACCACCAGACTGTTGGTGGCTTGTTCTTATTCTTTCTTACTCTTACTATCCCTGAAGACATCAGGACTGTGGTGTGAGGCAAATGATGGACCACTCTCCCATATTATCTTCAAATCCCATGCATGTTTTCCTCTGCTGAGCCAGAGGAAAACATGCCTTTCCTGGCCAGCTCGTTGGAATGCCACTTTCAGTTGCTCCATGTGAAACTGTATCCTCAAGAAATCCTGTTGTTCAATGTTTTGTTTAGTAAGGGAATATGGACTGAGATCAGAAGTGGACCATATCTTTCCTAACACTCCCACCAAGAAGATGACCCATGAAGAGCGCAGTAGGGAATAGGCCTAGCTGCCTATTCTTCCTATCCTTCGACTATTGGATGTCTACTACAGAGAACCAGAGGTAGGAGAACTAGGGAGGAAGGGGGACTGGGAGGTAGAGGAGAAGCCCCTGTCCTTTTTCTTGAACAAAAACAGCCAAAGCATTGATCTAAAGTTCTGCAAAATACAAACACAGAAGCTATTTATTTGGGATGTAATAAGAAACTTCTGGATAAATTAAATAGCACCTAAACCACACAAATTTGATTAACAGACATTATTTTATATGATAATAGTCTGATTTGTTATTGTCACAAAAGTGAAAATTGAATTGAAGCATATATATTTTATCATTTTCACTTGCTGTTTGTTTACTTATGTTTGTGACTAATAGATAAGTAAGGCTGTAAGAAAATCACTGGCCACAATCTTGTTGTGGAAACCACAACTTTCAACACACACTGCAACTTTTTTGCAACAGCACTCACTCAAATTTGGCCCGAGTGCGCCTCCATCATAATGGAGAGGCAGCTGGGCCAAATTTTAGTAAGTGGTGTTGTGACCTATGCATGGGATGGGGACAGTGGTGGATGAGGAGGAAGACAGGGCCGGGGACCCATATGGGGTGAGACCTGACTCTCCAGGGAGCTCCTCAGAGGTGGCAGATAGCTAGGGCTAGAAGGGACTCAGCCCCATGCCAATCTGAGTTACCCTACTACCCCCACACACAGGCCAGCTTGGGAGGCAAAGCCCTGCCACTCGCAGCATCAGGACCTGCTTGGCGCTGAGTCTCCTGGCTGCGCAGCAGCAAGACAAGGGAGAGTTACTAGAGCCTGGTGACGGGCAGCGAGATGAGTCTTCAGCACAACATGGTGCTGTGGACAGAGGCTGTCCTGAGTGAAGACAGCTCCCAGCAAGCCAGTCCTGTCCCTGGTGCAGCGGGCCAGCAATCCGTCCTTCCCAGGTGCTTTCAAGTGAAGTCTGGGGTTGGGGTCAGGGCCATGGAGCGAGTAAATGAGACAGATGGAGGAGAGGAGAGGGGGAATGTCTGTGGAGGAGGGAGCCAGGCACGGCCATAGCTAGCTGTGGCCACCGGTACCATCACACAACTCCCTGTGGCTCCCAGCCCCTCCAACAGCTTCCCACCCAACCCCTCCTCCCTGCTATAAACCCCCAACCCACCCTTTCCACAGCTCCCACCCACCTTGTCTCAACCCCGTTCCCACAGCCCCACACAACCCCCAGCTCCTGTTTAAACCCATTCAGCCCCCTGCTACCCCATCCCCAAATAAACACACCCCGTTGGAATTATTAATATTTGAAATTATTAATATGGGAAACCACCAAACACTAATGTAAAGGACTTATACAATTGTTCTAAATGTGCCTAAAAAGCCTAAACAATAAGCAATTTACTACGTCCGAAAAGTAACAAAACATTCATAAGCATTTTATCAAGATACTTACACATGGGCTAATTCCAGGGGTGCTTAGATCCATATTGGCCCCAGTGTGATCAGGCAGATACTAGCAATGAAGCCTTTAAGAGTTTACTTTTTTACCCCCTTCAGCAAACAAGGTATGTCATTCTGACCTCATCTAAAAACCAATTTGAGTTCACCTTTATTTCCAGTCTTAATCCAGATAAGATTTACAACCTCCATTCTTCCCAAGGCCTTTCCTCCCCTCCTTCTTGCTGTTCGTTTTTCCATTGCAGGTGGGTTCACATCGGCTTTAACACTGGTGTGGGGGTTGGGAAGGTCCATGTTGGCACAGGTGCTGATTTTCCAATCAGCCGGGGGTGTGTGTGCACCCCTTCCCACCCCATTCCGCCCCCTCCCCCAAGCACACTACATCCTTGCTCCTCCCCTCTCCCCCCCAGAGCCTCTTGCATACTGCAAAACAGCTAATCTCGGTGGGCAGGTGGCACGGGGAGGGAGGGGAAGGCACTGATCAGCAGGGCTGCCGGCAGGCGGGAGGCACTGGCTGGGGGGGAGCTGATATGGTGCTGCTAGTGGGTGCTCAGCACCCACCATTTTTTCCCCATAGGTGTTCCAGCCCCGAAGCACCCTCCTAGTTGGCGCCTATGCACGTTGGCTCATTTTAAGACCGGTTCTCTTTGTTTATTTAAAATCATCTGCAGTTACCCCTGTTGGTCAGAGGCCTTCTTTTTAGAAACTTCTCCTTATCTCATTAGTTATTCTTTGAACCAGATATCCTCCCTACTTTATTCCATCTGGCCTTCCACTTATTATTTTCAAGGCCTTCCTTCTACTTGCTAGTCAGGGCCTTTCTTTACAACACATATATATTTCCTTAACCAAACTTAAGCTAACTCTAATTCTTTAATTTCATATTTATCCTACACACCCCAACTCCCTCCCAGGCCCCAGATAAACCCAAACCATGGGCGGTGGGTGAACCATGGGTGCGGGGAGGGCTAGTCCCTGCCCCCGCTCGCCCGTTCCACCTGAGGCCCTGCTCCTCCCACCCCCCTTCCCCTGCCAAAGCCCAGAGAGTTCCCCCCCACGGCCACCAGGCCATCCCCCCCAGCCCTGGGGCCACACGAGCGCCTCCAACCCTGGAGTGCCGTGTGGGTGGGTGATGCACCCCACCCCCTGAAAGAGCACGAGGCGGTGTTGCCCCAGTGCTACCCCAACTCCCAGTCTCAGCCCCAGCCCCACCCAGTAGGCTTCCCAGAAGAGGACGCAGCCTGCCTGGGCTGGGGTGTGGGGCAACTAGTGGCCAGCAGGAGGGGACCTTGGGGTGGAACATGGGCGGAGCCACGTGGGGCTGTTTGGGGAGGCACAGCCATCCCCAGCCTAAGCTACGTGCCACCCATGTCCCAAACCCTCCTCCTGCCACAGTCTCCTGTTGCACAACCCTCCCAGTAAATGCCCCCAGTAAAACATCGCCGGGCCAAAACCCTCCCCCACCCCTTTTCTCCACTCCCCAAAGCCCCACATTCCCACCCCCAAACCCTCCCCTGCTGCTGCCTACCATTTCCCTAAACCCCATTCCCCAATAAAGGGAAGGCCACGGTGAATGGGGCTGGGCAGAGGCTGGGGCTTGTGCTTCCTGCTGGATGCAGGACTGGGATAGGGCAGCCCTGACAGTGCTAGAACTGCACAGGGCCTCCAGGGGTCTCTGAGGTGGGGCTGGCTCTAGGGCTTGCGGTCATGCCCCCCCACCCTGGGGACTGAAGGAATAGGGGAGCATCCAGTCCCTGTTGGAGGATTAAGGACGCTGCTGCCAACTCAACAGCCAGTCAGTTACAACATGAGTTTATGTTCTGCATCCTCCAAGCCACCAACACGTCTAAAAGTCCGGTGGAAGGAGGACCTGCACCTCCACACCACCTTTTATGGAACTGAATTGACCACACTGAACCCACCACTTTAACAAACTATGGCCACAACTTTTGAACCAAGAAATCTGTACAATTCAACTCAGTATTTATGTGTGTGGGTTTGTTAAAAGTGATGTGCAAAAACAAACGGAGAGAATTTCATTGCTCGTCTTCCTTCTTTGCTGGAGGACTCTGTGGAGTACCTGAGAGCTGGAGTTGGAGCTTTCATAGCTCTCAGGGAAGGAGGTAGGGATATTGAATCTTTCCTAAAGTGTTAGTCTGCTGTTTGAATTAAATGGGTGATCAGAAAATTAAGTTTTCATTAAACAATTTTTCCTCTCTCCATTGCTCAGTTTCTTCTCTTCAGACTAGTGGTGTCATATTTCTACTAGTTATCAAGTCTTCCATGGAGTACTCCAAGAATAATAGGGTACATAAGATTGGAATTCCTAATGTAGAAAAACCAAGCAGATTTTAAAAACCAAAACAACCCTTTTCATGCTCTTAAAAAAATAAGGCAAACAAAACAGACCACAAACACACAAACTCTTTTATTTCTAATGCAGGGCACCTTTAAGACTGCAAGTTTGGGGTTACTGTTTAAACATACATGGTGTTTCACTTGAAAAAGTAATTTGAGTCAGGTGCATTTGTGTCATTAGAATTTCTAGTAACTGTGTATCTTAAAAAACTTGTTTGTCCTCTGTCCTATTCAAAACCCTCCCCCAGTCACAAACGCACACAAAGACAAAACAAGGCCAACAGCTTTATGCCTCTAGCAATTTTAGATACAAGATTATCTGTCAAAACAGTTTGATGGAATGAGTTATTTTGTGGTTATATTATCCAACTGCTTTCAGTTCCTTTCTTCTATTTTTGTATATTTCTGAAAATAGGATAAAAATATATATATGGGTCAGACACACGGAATAAACCGAATGTGTCCTGCTTGTTTCGTGCTTGTTTAAATGAAAATAAACAACGTAAATCACTATTCGCCAAATGCAAAGGGCAAAATTGTTGAGGGAAAGCGTTTTCAGCTATTGAACAATAATAAATATAAAGCATTTGACAAGGTTCCCTTTGAATTAAACAAACTGCTACATTCTTTTCTATTCAGATTCTTATACCACGGATGACCATATCTACAGGCCTTCCAGAAATGCATTAAGCAGTGTGACTATTATATTTTTTGAATTACAGTAGTGCCTAGGAGCCACAGTCTCAGACCAAGACCCTATTGTGCTAGGCACTGTACAAAAACAGAACAAAAGATTAATATTTGTCATGTATGATTCCCTCTTTCTCTCTTCAAGGGCAAGAGAGAGAGTTTTTTCATTTTGTTTTTATTTAATATGTATTATGCTGTGTGTGTTTGTTATTGAAGGCAAGGTCAAAGAAGTACAGCTTGCCCATATATGAACTGGTGCATATGAGATGGATCCTGTAAAGTGATCAACCAGGCACCAATGTGGCATTTTTCGGGTGCATGGGATCGACACTGATAGAACACAATTGAAGGGACAATTGACAGTTCAGGCAAGGTGCTAATGAGTCATAGAGTTGAAGGCTAGAAGGGACCACCAGATCATCAAGTCTGACCTCCACCAACACCACTCAGTGCCCACCCATCACACCTGACAACAGTGGCATTTCAACCACTGTGATACTTAGGGCTTTTCTACATGGGGAAAATGACCGGCATAGTGATATCTTTGCCAATATTATTTTATTCCTGAATCAAAGTGACCTTTTCCAGAATAACTACTCTGAGTGGATGCAGTATTGGTGTAACTGTGCTGGTCCCAGTATAGTAGAGACACAAGGTGGGTGAGGTAAAATATTTTATTGAACCAACTTCAGCTAGTGAAAGAGACAAGCTTTTGAGCTTACACAGAGCTCTTCTTCAGGTCACTCTGAGTAGAGTAATTACAATTATTCTGCTATAGTTTTGCTGGTCAGTTTCCCCATGTAGACAAGCCCTTCACACCGTGGGTTGGAAAAGGGGTGGTTAAAAACACCAACAGCTCGTCTACATCATTTCTATGACAGCTGGAGCTGCACTTGTGACAGAACGTCACAAAAATTTTGGTGTAGACACAGTTTTAGGCAGCTGTGTCTATGCAAAATCTGTCAGGTACAAAAAGTCTGACAAAAATAGTGGTATCTGAAGAACAGTTGTTTCCTTTTTGCAAACTTTAAATATTGCTGTAAATATTCCCCATGCAAAACTTGCCCACAAACACAGTCGTCTTCTGCTTAACCCCAACTGAATTAATTTTCCTTCCTCCACCACTTCTATCCCTCCCTACAATCCATTAATTCCCCCTCTTCCACTCTATTAGGCCTAAATCCATAAAGATATTTAAGCACCTACCTCACATTAATGAGAGTTAGGTGACTAAATACCATTGAGCATCTGGGCCTTAGTCCTTCCCCCAGACCCTCAGTTTTTTTCCTCCAGCCCCCTCAGTCCTTCCCACCATTTTCCCCACGTGAATCCACATGGGCTTGGTGGGGCCCCTTACTTAGCAGCTGCAGGAGCTCCTCCTATTTTTGCGGTTTTGCTCCTGGCTCCCTTCCTTGGTACAGGTCAGTGGTTCCTACTCTGAGTTCTTCCCCGCAACATCCTCTGAGTCTCTCACTGGAGATCATGAAAGAGTTGAAGGCAGCCTGACTGGCTGGCAGGAGAAGGAAGGAATGCAGGTTGAGCCAATGGCCCCAACCCATCCACAGCTAGCTAAAAGCCTGAGATGGTGGTGGCTGAAGAACAGAATATAAAGTTGGAGCCACCAGCCAAAAGCTGGAGATAGGCATGTGTGGTCTACACTGGCAAAACCAGGATGCATAATTCACCACCAGTGCAGGATAATAGCAATGGCAAAAGCAGTAGGGTCATGTGTGTTTACTGTAGATCCCTCAGAATCCATGAGGTTTGGAAGCAGAATGCTGTCCAAACCCTACCCTTCCTCCTCTTGTAGAGGAAACTCATCAAGGAGATCCTGGTGCAGTCTTCCACTCCATGAACACTGTACCCTCCATGGACCCTGTATTTTGTAATGAGGGAATGATTTGGCCCAGGTCCTTTTATAGCATAGGAGTATGAAAGAGCAAAATAGTCCTATAGGAAAGTTTGTATAGTTCACAAGTACATTCTGTAGCTCACTTCATACAGTCATCTGAGTCCTGATGTTTTCCAACCTCTGTTCCATCTGGAAAATGTCTGCAATCCCTATCCTTATAGCAAAATGTAGTGCACAGTTCCAATTCAAAATGATGTGCAAGAGAGACAGAATATAAAAATCTGAAACAGGAATAAAATAAATTACATTAAAAACAAGTAAATACTGAAAGTGGTACTTGAAGGACAATTGCTGCAAGTGAAAAATACTTTTCTTTAAGTGTCATAAGTTCTTCCTACGGGCATGGCTACACTTGCGAGTTAGAGTGCATTAAAGCAGCCCTGGGCGCCCTAACTCCTGACGCATCTGCACTGGCAAGGCACGTAGAATGCCCAGACTCCACGGCTGGAGCACTCCTGGTAATCCACCTCAACGAGAAGCATAACACTTGCTGAGCACCAGCTGGAGCGCTGTGGTGCCAGTGTGGACGCCCTAGTCTATTAATGCGCTCTGATCGGCCTCCAGAAGTGTCCCACAATGCCTGTTCTAGCCACTCTGGTCATCACTTTGAACTCTACTGCCCTGCCCTCATGTGACCAACTGTCAGACCCGCCCTTTAAATTCTCTGGGAATTTTGAAAATCCCCTTCCTGTTTGCTCAGCAAGGCATGGAGTGCTGTCAGCGAATCTTTCCCGGTGACCATGCCTCCACACACCAGGCGATCCCCAGTATGGAGCAATGGCAAGGTGCTGGACCTCATCAGTGTTTGTGGGGAGGAAGCTGTCCAGTCCCAGCTGCGTTCCAGCTGTAGGAATTATGATACCTTCAGGCAGATACCAAGGGACATGATGGAAAGGGGCCATGACTGGGACGCACTGCAGCGCAGGGTTAAAGTGAAGGAGCTGCAGAATGCCTACCACAAAGCCCATGAGGCAAACTGCCGCTCCGGTGCTGCCCCCACGACCTGTCATTTCCACAAAGAGCTGGACGCAATACTTGGGGGCGACACCACCTCCACTCCGAGGACCACCATGGACATGTCAGAGCCCAGTTCAATAAGGCAGGAGGAGGAGGAGGAGGAGGAGGAGGAAAGCGGGAGCGGGGGTGCTGAGGAGAAGGGAGACAGCTCAGCCTCCCTAGATGCATGCAGCCAGGAGCTGTTCTCAAGCCAGGAGGAAGGTAGCCAGTCGCAGCAGATGGTGCGTGGGGAAGGACAAACACCAGAGGAGGTTCCCAGTAAGTGGCTTTTAGTTTGGGAAGGAAGTTGTTCAATGTGGGCTCTTGGGGCAAGGAGAGTTAGGGCTGCATGTATGCCTAGATGCGGAATAGGGCGTTGAGGTGCTCTCTCATATCACGGTAATCGGCCTCAGTGATCTCTTCAAAGGTCTCATGCAGAAGCTGGGAAATGAACTTGTGCAGGTTCCTTTCCAGAGCTACTGTGCTCCTTGTCCCAGTCAGGCTAACATGTCTGTGCCACTGTGTCATGAGGGGCGGGGGGACCACTGCTGCACACAGGCAAGCTGCATATGGGCCAGGGTGGAAGCCACATTGTAGTAGAAGACCATCCCTTGCTTCCCAGGTCACCCTCAGCAGCGAGATATCTTCCAGGACAAACTCCTGTGGAAAATGTGGGGACAGTGTTCAGTATAGGGGCCCCCTGCAGCTGTTAGTTCTCCCCAAGGCACAGAACCCCAGAGGACAGTACAGCAGTGAAACAATCAGTCCCCCTTGCCCCTGTGCTTACTCACCATTTTGGGGATCCTGTGGGTTATGTGCACTCGCTTTGGGATGGGCAAATTCTGCTATTGTGTAGACTGTGCTTGTCTTTAAGTACGGGGGAATCATTGCTCTGGGGGCTGTGAACAATGCTGCCTCTGTTAAGTGTTGCATTTTGGCTTTACAGATGCAACTCTGAGATCTCAGCTGTCCTTGTTATCACCAGCTGAAAAACTCCAAAGAATTAGGAAGCAGCCACGTAGAAGCAAAGAGGACATGCTGCATGAAGTAATGCGGCAGTCCCTTAATGAAAATCAGAAAGCGCAGGAGTGGTGGGAGAGTGGAAAGAGGGTCCGCCAGCAGAATGCGGATCGCCGGCACCAAAGCACGGAGCAGCTGCAAAGCATTATGGAGCGCTGTAGAAATGCAGGCTGAGAACTACCATGCCTGCCCGCCCCCCCTCCCCCCAGCCCTTGTCCCAAAACTCTTTCCCTTGTGTCCCCATGTCACCTCCAACCCACTTTCTTATCGCCACCAGCTGCCTCCAATACCTGTAGTTTCACCACCCAGCCCTGCAAACTATGACCCTTACCCACTGCAACTCCCATCACTATGCATTTTAGCCAGCCTGAAGTGCAGCACTCATTGCACAGCACTCCAGACAGGAAGGCTGAGTATTATAACAGGACATACGCAAATCTGTGATTGTACCGTTCCCCACCCCACCCCCTGGCCCTTTCTGTTTCCCAAGCAGTTGTGTTTCTTTTCAATAAATGGATTTTTGGCTTTGAAAACATTCTTTATTATTGCATTAAGTTAAAGATACCTTAGCCCAGGAAAGCAACAGGCACTGCAAGTCAGTGTAGCAAACACCGATTCCTACTAACATTGGAACCACTGCACTTCACTCCCGTGCAGGGCACCAGACATTACTGGTGACTTTCAGCCTCAAATTGCTCCCTCGAGGCATCTCTAATCCTTGCAGCCCCACGCTGGGCCCCTCTAATAGCCCTGCTCTCTGGCTGTTCAAATTCAGCCTCCAGGTGTTGAACCTCCACGTTCCATGCCTGAGTGAATCTTTCACCCTTCCCTTCACAAATGTTATGGAGGGTACAGCACGCGGATATAGCTGTGGGGATGTTGTCATCGGCCAGGTTCAGCTTCCCATACAGATAGTGCCAGTGGCCCTTTAAACAGCCAAAAGCACACTCCACAGTCATTTTGCACCGACTCAGCCTGTTGTTGAACCACTCCTTGCTGTTGTCAAGGCTCCCTGTGTAGGGTTTCATGAGCCACGGCATTAAAGGGTAAGCAGGGTCTCCAAGGATCACAATGGGCATTTCGACTTCCCCTATGGTGATCGTCTGGTCTGGGACAAAAATCGCAGCTTGCAGCTTCCTGAACAGGCCAGTGTTCTGAAAGATGCATGTGTCATGCACCTTTCCAGGACAGCCTGCGTTAATGTTAATGAAACGTCCACAGTGATCCACAAGCACCTGGAGAACCATAGAGAAATACCCCTTCCAATTAACGTACTCAGAGGCTAAGTGGGCTGGTGCCAGAATTGGAATATGTGTCCCATCTATCGCCCCTCCGCAGTTAGGGAAACCCATTTATGCAAAGACAGCCACAATGTCATTCACGTTACCCAGAGTCATGGTTCTTCTGAGCAGCATGCGATTAATGGTCCTGCAAACTTGCGTCAACACGATTCCAGTGGTCGACTTTCCCACTCCAAACTGGTTAGTGACCGATTGGTAGCTGTCTGGAGTTGCCAGCTTCCAGATTGCAATAGCCACCCACTTCTCCACTGTCAGGGCAACTCTCAATCTCATGTCCTTGCGCCGCAGGGTAGGGGCGAGCTCATCACACAGTCCCATGAAAGTGACTTTTCTCATCCAAAAGTTCTGCAGCCACTGCTCGTCATCCCAGACTTGTATGACGATGTGCTCCCACCACTCATTTCCCGAGCCCAAAAGCAGCGTTCCACGGTGGTGAGCATGTCCGTGAATGCCACAAGCAATCTCATGTCATATGTGTTATGCGAGTCGACATTGTTGTCGGACTCCTCACTGTCAGTTTGTAGCTTAAGGAGTAACTCGACTGCCAAACGTGACGTGCTGGCAAGACCCATCAGCATATTCCTCAGCACTTTGGGATCCATTCCTGCAGACCGAAAGGGAAGACAGCACACGCAGTACAAAAAACGTTGAAAGATGGTGCCAAATGTGGACGGAAGCACAGGGACTGCTGGGATGCGAAGCGATGCATCATGGGGCATTGGGACAGGACCCAGAATGCCCCACCCTCCCCGCCCATGACTGTTTTTTCCACCGAATGCATCCGATGAAGTAAGCTGTAGCTCACGAAAGCTTATGCTCAAATAAATTGGTTAGTCTCTAAGGTGCCCCAAGTCCTCCTTTTCTTTTTGCGAATAAAGACTAACACGGCTGTTACTCTGAAACCCCTAGTGTGGATAAAGATATAGCAGTATATAGACGCTTTATACCAGTGTAGCTATTCTTGTATGGGAATGGGGGAATAACTATATTGATAAGTTACCTTTATACCAGTATATCTGCGTCCACATTAGTGTGTTTTCCAGTATAACTGTATCAGTTAAAAAAAAAAAATCACGCTGCCAACCAACATAGTTATACTGGTAAAACTTTTAAGTGTAGACCATGCCTTAGGCTATACCAGCAGAACTGCTTAGCAGAGATGCAGCTAATTCCAGGTTCATTTACCAGTATAGCTTTTACCAGTTCCCTGAATGAAATAAGCTAAACTGGCAAAAGACTTTTTTGCCAATATAACTGCATCAATCTCGGGCTTTTGCTGGCACAGCGATGTCGGTTAGGGGTGTGATTTTTTTCATAACTTTTAACTGACATAGCTATGCCGACAGAACTTTTTAAGTGTAGACCAGGCCCGAATCACCAAACTGAAACTACCATTGCCAGAATAATCCACTGCAAGGGCAGAAAATGGGACCAAATGACTCACAGGTGGCCAGTGGGGGATTACCGGTCTCAAGGAGATTTCTGGTTTATTTAAACCATATTAAAAAATTGACTTGAAACCTGAAAATTATGCACATAGCTAGTGTACGTAACTCTGTGTCCCTGTCAGTGTTAGGGCTTATCTACACAGTGCTTTAGTCTGTACCAGAGGGGTGTAAATTTTAGTCCACATTAAGGTGTTGTGCACTAACTGACCCAGGTAGACTCTGCTACTGGCCTGCCCTAAAAATTCCCTAGTATGTGGCAAAGTTGGGAGCCCTCATGCAGACAAGGTGCAGGTGAACATCAGTGCTTTTACCATCATATTATATAAACCTGCACTGAGCAGGGTTACAGGATGCAGTGATTTAAAATCCCAGAAGTCACCTAGAACCCTGCCTAGTGTTCCCATCATTGCTAACACTGCATCAGCTTTAGCAATAACGGCAAATTTTTCAGAAAAAGAGACTGATGTAAACACAAGCTGGGTGTTGCACTGTTTACATCCACTGCAAGGTCTTTGGGGCAGGGAGTATCTCTTGCTAGGGCCCAGATTCTCATACCTTTACTCATTCTGGATAGCATGTTGCTTCATAAGTAATCACAATGAAGTCACCTTTGTTCACATTTGTCCCTAAGGGTTTGCACAGTGCCTGACCTAATGGTACCTTGATCTGATTGAAACTTCTGCGTACTACTGTCATTCAAATTAATAATAACCATCTTCTTTCTATTGTCTGAGGCCACACAACATAGTTTCCCCCTAGAACTTGATTCAATTCAATGTCTTACAGGAAAGATCAGATCATATTTGATATAAGCACTAAGTAAGAAAACAAAGGATCCCAGGCCTCCCTATATTCAGAACTAAATTCACAACTCATCTCTTGCCTTCAGTGATGGAGTCTCTGTTGAGTTTGATAGACTTACACAGAGAGTTGTTTAAAGTGATACTAGGTCATGCACAACTAGTCACACTCTCTCATCTTTGTTGGCCATTTTGTCCACTGGAGCAAAAGGTTGTAATGAGTTGGCAGACAAAGATGCAGCACTTTTGTGCATTGCTAGTGAGACAATAAAGGCAATAGCAAGTAGAACCCACTGAAGGCCAAGGTGCCCACACCACATCCCAGTGCCTGGGCTGTGCAGCAGTGCCGAAGCTTGCTTGCTAACGCTACTGCAAACTGAAGCAGAATCACTAACAAGCCCACCAGCTTTTTTTCCCCTCTGTCCCCTGTGACTGGAGAGGTGTTAACGGACCACTTCACCTTGAATGGTCCCATGAGATATGTGCAGGGCCCTTCAATTTCAGTTTTTATTTTATTTAATTTTTCTTGGGAATTTATCGGTGTTTATTACTGCAAAAACAAAAACAGGTGAAAATCAGGGCAAAAAAGCTATTAATAATTTTCCTGGGTAAATACTGGGATTTATTTTAGTGGGTGGAAAGATGGGGGGGGGGGAGTGTTCAGTAGATTAATGCTTTGAATTCTGATCATCAATGTGGTTTGCTGCAGAACTAAAACAGAACTCAAAACACAAGGCCAATTCTGAGTTTAAAAAAACAATATACCTCTAATCCCCAAATAAAACTTTTCATTTGAATAAACAGTTTATTGTTGTAGATTTAGAACTATTAGCCTATAACTATTTACATTTAATAATTGGGCCACACCATTTGCAGCGCATACACTCAACTTCATCCTTTTCTCCTATTTTTGTTTTTTTTAAACTTTTGAATACTTCCTTATGTTCTGAAACATATTCTGATACAGATTTTTGTTTTCTTCCCATTTTAGTGTGTCAAATCTTTAAACTGTTATCTGCGAACAGCTTGAAATGTGTACGTGGTGGGTGTGAGATTCATCAGTACATTCAGATGCACACGCACTTCAGAGCTCGCATGCCTGCCTGTTTGTTTATTGTGTGCACCTTCTAGACTAATACATAGCCTTACTTCAACAGGCAGCTTTGCATATACACACAGACTAATGTATTACTGATATAGACGATATCTCATGCAATGTATTGTATTTTCTTAATAAAACAAGTTATTTTTGTATATTTGAATGATACAAAAGTAGGGTGAAAATCAGAAAAAAATGAATAATACTTTTTGTAAAACCCGGGGACTTTTTGGTAAAAATTGGTTTAAGCTGAAAACGAAGGGGCTTAGATATGTGCTAACTCCTTCTGCTAAACAACCTGTTCCACCTTGTATTTAGCTGTGACACTCTGAGTACATTTCCCAGACCAGAAGAGCTCTGTGTAAGGCTCAAAAGCCTGTCTCTCTCACCAACAGAAGTTGGTCCAATAAAAATATTACCTCCCCCACCTTGTCCCACCAATATCCTGGGACTGATACAGCTACAACAACACTTCATATCATAATATTAAAACAGCATCACTAACACATATATGCCCAAATGTAAGCACCTCACAGTCAGTGTAATGTGGTGTAGATAAACTACAGAGCATAGGTCAGGGGTGTGTGCAATGATGACATAAAGGTCACCTTTGCACTCAGCTTACGCTGATGCAGCCTCTCTGTAGGACTGCCTTTCCATCCCCAGGAGCATGTTAGAGCAGTCTTAGGACTACTCTAGTTTATGCTGACTGCAACAGCAACAGTGCTCTGAGAACACAGCCGAGGATCAGCATAGCACAGGGGTGTTCTCAGGCCATGTCCTGCATTCCCTGCTATAGTAGTAGGGAAAGAGAGTGGAGTAAGAGTCCCTACATTGTTTTTTCAGCACTGGAAGATTACCCTTACACTTGGGTGATCTCTGTGCTTCAGATGGTTTTAGGGAGAGATTACACTGCACTAGAGATGTGGTGCAAAGCTGCTGCACTGCACCTGAGAACTCCTTCCCCCCACCCCCCAGCATTTTCACACAATATTACATGTATGTTTCAATAAACTACTGTAAACTTTAATAGACAGCAATCAAGTGTGTGATTTAGGTAAATAATACTAAAGATGAAAGTAGTTGCTATTTTAATATCCTTACAAGAAAAACATTCCAAAAGAACATGAGAACAGCAAGACATGATTTACCAAGGGCTTGTCCTCACTTGCAAGTTTTGTTCCCAAAAACTGGCTTTTGGTGACAAAACAGCGATAGCATACACACTGCAAGGTCACTTTTTTCGAAAAAAAAAAAAAGCCTAGTTTGGCGACAAAAAACGTCCAGACTTTTGTCTTTTCCCCTCCCTTTATTGTTGACAAACAGCCAGTGTAGACACCACAGAGTTTTTAAAATTTTTTATTGGCCTCCAGAAAGTATCCTACAATTCCCAAGCTGCCGCTCTGGTCAGCAGGTTGAACTCTGCTGCCCTGCAGCCAATTCGCCCCTCCCCTTTGCGATCTCCAGGACTTTTAAATCTCATTTCCTGCTTGCTGGCTTCCCAGAGGAGCTTCCCAGGTTGCTTTCCAGGTGAGCATGGCTGGCTATCGCACCAAACACACTCGTACTTGGACCACCACTGAGTTGTTGGATCTGATCAGTATATGGGGAGAGGAGTCTGTTCAGTCACAGCTGCAAGTGACCTGTAGGAATTGGGACAAATATAGGCAAATGTCTCGAGGCTTGTGTGAAAAGGGCTATGATTGGGAGACACAGCAGTGCAGAATGAAGATAAAGGAGCTGAGGCAGGCATACCATAAGGCACAGGAGGCAAACCATCACTCTGGTGGTGCACCTAAGACCTGCTGCTTCTATAAGGAGCTGAATGCTATCCTCAGAGATGACCCCACCTCCATTACCGATTGCCCCGTGGATACTTCATATGCAACTGAAAGAGAGGGTAACCCAGAGTCTGAAATTGTGGATGAAGAAGTTGAGGTAGAAGAGGATGTGGTGCTCCCATGGGGTCGCCGGATGGGTCTGGCAGCCAGGAACTTTTCTTCACTCCAGAAGTGCTCAGCGGAGAGCAGGAAGCAGATGAGACTCCGGATAAGTTGCTGTGTCTTGTGTATGGAATTGAAAAGTGGGAGGCAGGTAGTGTTTTCTGTGAGCTGGACATTGCCCTGTGTAGCTAATCTGCATGGCCAACCAGGGTGTCGATGGACATCGAGACCTGCAGGGAATCCTCCAGAGAAAGGCTCTGGAAAGTTTCTTATTTGTTAATCCTCTGCCGCAGATTCCAAGGGATTGTAGCCTTGTTAGTTCCCCCATTGTAGGAAACTGTACCATGCCATTTAGCAAACACTGGAGCTGGGACCAAAGCGGCACATAGCTGAGCTGCATATAGACAGGGGTGAAAGCCTCAACCATTCAGCAGCTGAGTCCTGGTTTCTCTGGTCACCCTCAGCAGGGAGATGTTAGCCAGCAGGTTGGCCACCTGTGAAAAAGTGTGAGATAATTTTAGAATGAGTTCCCTGCAAGCTGTGACCTTTTTGTCTGCACGCACAGCCGCCTTCTGCCCACTCCTGAAACTCACCATGATTGGGGTGCCTGCGGAGCTGTGTGCCTTCCTAGAGTCTCAGAGAGAAAGTAATTTCTACTAGCAAAACGCCCTTTTTACTAAAATGTTTCAATCATTTGCTGGAATGTAACAATCCCTCTTCTGTTCAGCACAGACCTTGAAGAGCACATCACGTACCCCCGTGGACTGGCTGCGGCAGATAAGAAAAAAACCTAGGCGCAGCAAAGAAGAGATGTTCCGTGAGGTTCTACAGCACGATGAGAGACAGACCAGGGAATGGGAAGAGTGCTGGGAAGCCGAAAGGCAGGACAGAAAAGAGAATGCTGCTTTTTCTAGGCAAGCGGCAGAGCAGATGATAAAAGTTATGGAGGATCAGACAGAGATGCTCAAGTCATTGAAACAGCTGCAGATTGAGCAGATCCAAGTTCAAGCACCACTGCAGCAGATACACAATTCTTTGCTAAACCCACCCCCCTCTATGCACACACGTTCATTTTCACTCTACCCCCTCTCACAGCTTGCACAATGATAGCTGGAGCTACACACAGTTGTGAGGTTTTACCCTTTTTAACAATAAATAAAGGCTAAGGTATTTAATGGTACTGCGTTTTTATTCTGTGTTCTACAAAAGCATATAGCAATCAATTTACTCTTGGGAACAGGTTTCTAAAGCATTGTGTTGCATGGATCTTGAGCCCCAAAATTGTACATTGATGCAACAGGGAAGCAACTCCAAAGCAGACGTGTTACTGCCCCTCATTGTCAAAGTGGTTCCTCAAAACCTTTCTGATGTTAATAGCAACCCTCTGGGTTCCTCTGACAGCCCTAGCATCTGGCTGTTCAAACTGTGCAGCCAAGCGCTCTGCCTCAGTGCTCCACACCTGAGCAAACATTTCACTCTTAGATTCACACAGATTATGCAAAGTGCAGCATGCAGCTACGACCACGGGAATATTTTTATCCTTGGTAAGGTCTAGCCCGCCATTTAAACACCTCCAGCGAGTTTTCAAACGGCCAAAGGCACATTTGACTACCATGCGGCACCTGCTCAGCCTGTTGTTAAAATGCTCCTTGCTGCTGTCCAGGTGCCCTGTGTAAGGTTTCATGAGCCAGGGCTGTAAGGGGTAAGACCGGTCTCCCAGGATTACCATGGGCATTTCCACATCCCGCACTGTGAACTTGTGAACTGGTAAGAAAGTCCCCGCCTGCAGCTTTTTGTACAGGCCACTGTTCCTGAAGATGCATGCATCATGTGTCTTTCCAGACCAGCCTGCACTGATGTCCGTGAAACACCCCCGGTGATCCACAAGCACCTGCAACACTATGGAGAAGTATCCCTTCCTATTGATGTATTCAGAGGCAAGGTGGTCTGGCGCTAAAATTGGAATGTGTGTGCCATCAATCGCCCCTCCACAGTTAGGGAAACCCATCTCTGCAGAGCCATCCACTATTTCATGCACATTTCCCAGAGTCATGGTCCTATGCAGCAGGATGTGATTTATTGCTCTGCACACTGGGAGTAATACAGCCCCAACAGTGGACTTTCCTACTCCAAACTGATTTGCGACTGACCGGTAGCAGTCTGGATTCACCAGCTTCTACACAGCGATTGCAACATGCTTCTCTACCGGAAGGGCAGCTCTCAATCTGGTGTCCTTGTGCCGCAGGTTGGGGGATAGCTCAGCACATAGCTCCAGGAAGGTTGCTTTATGCATCCTAAAGTTCTGTACCCATTGATCATCATCCCACACCTGCATGACAATGTGATCCCACCAATCAGTGCTTGTTTCCCTAGCCCAAAAGCGACGGTCTACCATACTCAGCTGCTCTGTGAATGCACAAAGCACTGATAAGTTGCTGCCGTCCATATCACACTCGGGTGCCTGCGATTCATCTTCTGCTAACTTTGCGAGTAACTGTGCTGCCATGCGCGATGTCCTCACGACAGCTGACAGCTAACAGCACATAGGAGAGAAGTGCGGGATTCATCCTCTCTCACTGCAGATGCTGGCGCACACTACAAAAGAATGACAGTTGGAAAAACAGTGCGAAAGGAATCCAAAGACCTGTGGAGGGCTGGGACACAAAGCGGTGCATGACGGTACATTCTGCACATCCCAGGATGCGCCACGCTCCGTTTCCGCATTCCCACAACACCTAGTGACGGATGGTGCCGCCAGGCATTGTGGGATACATACCCATAGTCCATTGTTCTCACTGTCAACAAAGGTGCCCAGAATGTGGACACAATCTGTCGACAGAGGGAGAAAATGTAGACACACTTTGGTGACTTTGCTTTTGTCGATTTTTCCTTGGCGACATTAGTTTAATCAAAAAAACTTGCCAGTGTAGACAAGTCCCAAGTCCCTGGACTCTACACTATATGTCCCACCCCTTAGCTGATCACTGGCTTATGGGCCCATCTGAATTCCTTGCTTACTGCTCTTCCTTCATTTGCAGAAGTTGCTAGATTACAACATCTAGGGTAACAACTGGGGTAGATTCCTGAAATGTGGTTTTTGTGGCTTGCCTCTGCCTTTCTTCACTGACAGCTACTACTGTTGCCATCCTGAGTTCATAATGGATTCCTCCCCAAAATCTATTTTTAAATTAAAATGAGCTGGAGGTGTCTCTCTTAAATTCACTTTTATTTTTTCTTAAATAAAAGACTTAAAAAACCCAGCTTTTCTTGAAGAGGGAATAAAGGGAAGTTTGATTTGCTAGACTCCTAGAAGAAAAGATGTTCTGCCTTGATACATTTGAGAGATTCAGAGTGCTAGTATGCCTGAGTGAACTCTCTACGTATGAAGGCATCTGCAGTCTTGGGTCATTTATTTTATATCTAAGATAGAAAGTCTTTTGTTCCTTAATTCTGTTTGTCACAACCTGGCCTGGTACAGTCTGGTACACTGTATGGTCCCCAGTCTGTTGTGGTCCCATGTACTTCTAAGCCCCCAAATGGGCCTAACTCACCAGAAATAAAATATGTGACCTCTATCCCAGGGCACGTAACTGGCCATTTCACAACTATGTGCTTAGCAAAAGGCTAGCTGAACGGGATAAGCCTTGCATGCTGCACTTAAGGTGACAAAACTCAGGCTCTAGAGGTTGTAAATTTCATGGAGGCAATAAATTCCACAGCTGAGAGTACCTGTCCCCAATCTGGGGTTCATCTGCCTTATTGCCCCCTTGAAAACGTTGAAGACAAGAAGCGGGATCCTGAAATGGGTGGTTAGGCAACCAGAGTGGAGTGCAGAATATCAAAGGTTTCAGAGTAGCAGCCGTGTTAGTCTGTATTCGCAAAAAGAAAAGGAGTACTTGTGGCACCTTAGAGACTAACCAATTTATTTGAGCATGAGCTTTCGTGAGCTCACGAAATTGGTTAGTCTCTAAGGTGCCACAAGTACTCCTTTTCTTTTTGCAGAATATCAAAGGGATGTTTAAAAGAGAAGGTGGGTGAGGTAATATCTGTTAGTGGCCCAACTTCTGTTGGTGAGAGAGACAAGCTTTGGCTTGCAGAGAGCCCTTTAAGTTCCCAGAATATTTTATTACTGAACTTTGCTTTATGCTAAATCAGATCAGGTGACCAGATAGCAAGTGAGAAAAATCAGGACACTTCTTTTTTTGTTTTTTTGTTCAGGGGGAGGGGGGTATAGTTGCATGTCTAAACCAAGCCCCTAATATCCGGATGTGGTGAGGTCATCCTCAGCCTGATTCACACAGGACACCCAGCCAGAGGCACCTGCTGTCATCCCCCCCCGGAAGCACAGCTGCAGCAGCCGCAGGATGGCGTGACTGACTGTGCAGCCGCAGACGCCGGCGCCCAGCAGACCCCATCCGCCTCCAGCGCGGACGAGTGTCCTCCTTCCCGCCTCACCCACCCACGCGCCCTCCCAGCGGGGCCCGCCCGCCAGCCAAGCCGGCCCTGGCGGCAGCCGCAGCTCCTCCCGCGGCGGGACACGTGAGCGCCGAGTCCCCGCCCGTGGCTGGCTCGGACGAGGTGTGCGGCTGTGGCCGGGCTGCTGAGCCTGCCGAGCCTGTGCCGACGCCGCGGCTGGGGAGCGCGGGAGCCGCCGCTGTTGGTGTGAGTAGGGCAGGCGCGGCTGCTGGCCGAGAGCGGGGCCCGGCTGGGGTTCGTTCCCGAGCGGAGGCTAGGAGCTGCCGCTCCGAGTGGACAGGACAAGCGGGGCACGCGGGGGCCCCAGCTGCGCTGTCCGGCGGGCGGGCTCCCTGGCCCCGCGGGGGAGGAGGACCGGGGGCGGGAGCGGCGGGGCGTCATTTCGCTCTCTGCTCTGCCCGGGCCGGCGCTTGGCGGCTCTGTCACCCTGCGGCGCTCGGGTGTCCGTGGGGAGGAGGCAGACGCACCGGGTAGCCCGAGGCTGGGGCTCCGCGGCAGCCGGGCATGGGGATGTTGGGGTGTGGAGACGGGGGATCCTCGTTCACAACCCTCTGGGTCCAAGGGAGCCGCCTTTGCTTTCGGGTGGCCTAGGAGGGGAGTCATTGGCTCCCCTGCTCAAGCGGGAGGGGCGGCCGGTGAGATTTAGCGCGTCCCCCCTCGACCAGCCGTTACTGTCTTGAGTTGTCTTGGAAGCGCCAAAAGGGATAATGAATTTCTTGATATGTGTTCGAGTGGATGTTAATGCACCGCTGCCCCAACACTGCCGCTTAATGGGGACGGTCATAGGAGATGCCACGGGCTATATCGTCTGGTATTCGCTCTTCGAGTCCATGCCTACCGTGGCAATTTTAGGTAGCTCTCCCCCTGTTGCAGTAGCAATGGTGAGGGAAAACGTGTACGTTGGTTATTTGTATTCATACCACTAAGTCAGGGGAGGGGGGATCCCCTGAGCCCAGCTAGCCACAGGTCTAGGCTAGTACTCTCACCAGCAATACTAGTGCTAGTGTAATGAGTGGGAGATTTTAAGAAAATCTTAGTGCAGACCCAGTCTGGACTATGGATTGGGGCAAATGATACAATAATTGTACTACAAGTACCATAGTTGCAACAGGATTTGGTCTTGTGCATGCAGGAAAACCAAACCGTACTGTAACACAATCAAGGCACTACTGTACAGTAGTAGTATAGATCAGTACATAGTGGTTATTGCCAGACCCAGTTCCTGCTGAATGGGCCGCTGGTTTGGGCTTACTGGAGTGAAGGGATGCAGTTTTTAATGAAATTTAGGTGAATGAATTAGATCTGAGCTATTGCCGCCTATGGGGACGCTGGCTATAGCAGTATGTGCCCAAGGGTGTGATTGTTATATGTATACTGGGGACTTTTTCCATTTGAGATCCCACATTTGGTATAAAACTATTACTGATTCCCTTTCAGAATATGCCTTTCTTGCAAATTTGTTAGCTATCACAGGACTTGCTTCTCCAGTATAGTATAAAGTACTAATTGGAACAACAGAGAAATAATTTCTCCCTGTCCTAGACTATTAAGCAAAATTATATCACACAGAACACTGTTACTGTGATTTCATAGGGTTTTTTTCTTTGATAAACTGCTGCTGTTGACTATAAATAAGAAGTCCTGTACTATGCCCAGCATTATCTAATAAGGCTTTAATTCCACTGAGCTTTTCTAAAAACATTGTAAGTGGTATGTTCACGTCACCAAGGCACCAGATGGATTTATAAAGCTTGAGCCTTATTCTGCTCTCTCATCCTTCAGTGTAAAGCAGTAAGTAGTAAACTTAGAGCATAAGTGAGATCAGAATCAGGCCCCTTAAAATATAATAATAATAATTAGTGTAGCATCTGGAATCCCCACTTATGGACCGGAACCATTGTGCTAGGCACTGTACAAACACAGAACAAAAAGACAGTTCCTGGCTCAAAGAGCTCACAATCTAATGTAAGAGACATCTGATGGATAGACAGACAAATATATTCATTACTTACAACATAACTTTTTAACTTCCCCTATATTTAATTTTGCCTCCACCCACACATTTCTGCTCTCTCCTTTCCCATCTTGATTTTTTTAAAACAGCCATGTTAGTTTTCACAAATTCATACAAAGTTGTTCACTTTTCTATCATTTTCTTATAAATCCAGTACTGGACACTAGTATTAGTTTGTTTTAATATGGCATATAGTGTATCCACAACTGTTCATAACACTGAAAATTCATTAAGAAATTCTACCAGCATTTTAATACATTTTGAATTTATATACCTAAATAAAAAATACAGCTGTATTACTTGCATGTATTTATACTAATTCTAGGTGAGTTCATAAGGAGAGGTCCAAAGTTCCAGATATGGCAGTTAATCGATAACCACCAGTGAAATTTTGCTTGTGTATTCTAAAATCCCCATTTTCTTCCTCTTTGGCTGCAACATGAACTGCTAGAGTTAGAGATTAATGCTTTTATACTACCTGAAAGAAGTAGTTCCCAGCTTTCACATTATAAAGTTACAAGTATTACTTCCTAGATCTAGCTGTTTTGAGATTGTGATGGCTGAAATACTATCTTCTTTAAAGTGCACGTTTGACAAAGATAGTAATTAGAATTATGTGATTTTTTAAGGTGCATTTTGCCCACAATCTGTTACCATCCCAATGGAAAAACATCACTTCTTTTTTGTCCTTGTGGTACATGAAATATTATGCTTAAGTCTGATCCCCTATAAACTTTCAGTTTTCTGGTTTCTCCTTGCTCCCGATTTTGTGATGTGGCTGGCTAAATATTATCTTTATCCTTCATGGTCTCTCTCAGGGCTTGTCGACACTTGAAAGTTGTTTCAGATTGTTTGTGTGTGTTAACTGATTAGGAACAATTGTTCCAAAAGCAGCTTGTCCTCACTGCTTTATGCCCGTTAAAGCTGGTTGCTTTTTGAATCATCTTGTCCATATGGTGCTGTGTTTTACTGAAATATGTGCACAGCATTCAGGGCAGAAATCCCATGGTGCAATGTTCTGCCGCTAGGCTCAATGCATTTGGGGATTTTTCTTGTGGCACGTAATAGGATACCTACTAGAAGCCACTGGAATTCTGGGACTTGGGGGGTCAAATGAAAAAATTCCCATGATTCCTCTCCTTTTATCCTATTATTCATCTGGGTTTTGGAAGCCAGTGCCATTGTCAGACTGCTGTCAGGCAGCATGCGGGGAGACATGGCTGAGTGCTGTGATCCTGATGGTAGTTAATACAAACTGGCAGATGCACACGTATTGGCAGTCATGCTTTGGGTAACTTGAGAGACAGCCACGGTGGTGCTGTGGCTATATGAGCACAGGAGGAGGATGAAATTGAGCAGTGACCTCTGTACAATCTTTTCTAGGAGCAAGGGCTTCTCTTAGTGAGCTGCCACTTCAGGCAACCAGCACTTCCTAGTGAACAGGATAGTGCTGCAGACCTGGGAAGACTAGCAGTGGTACTGGTACTTAAGGATGAGAAAGCCCACTCTACTAGAAATCTGTGCAGAGCTCACTCAATGCTATAGTAGTGGAACACATACATGACAGCTCCCTTCAGCATGGAGATGCATGTGGCTATTGCTGTCTGGAAGCTTGCCATCACGATTGCGAGTGGTCTTTAGTTAACCAGTTTGGTATTGGTAGATCAACTGTGGAGCTGTTGTCCTGGAGGTATGTGCTGCTATCAAGAAGTAACGGCTCCTTTTTATAACTTCTTTTAATGAAACTCCTCTTAATTCTATCCCTGATGACCTTCGTGTGGGACACCACAAACTCCTACATGTTTGTCATATCTCTTTTGTAATTTCTTGATATTTGGAAGAAAAGAAGGAAACATTTCTCTGGCTGGTTGATTTAAAAACAAAACAAAAAAACGCAACAACTTGTTAGAAGTTGATCAGAGGTGTGGAATGTTTTAAGTAATCCTGGCCCAAATGGAGAAGTTGACAGAGGGCAGGTGACTAATTCAATGTGGCATGTTTCTGCAATATATTGATATCACTTCCTCATATGTGATCTATAGCATGCATAGGCTCTTGGTTTTGGAATCAAGGAAAGGTGCTGCATCTGGATAATTTAAGATCAGGTGATCTTTTTCCTAGTTAAATGTTCTGCTAAAACCTATTTAATCACAGGAAAATAACTCTGCAGCTTATTTTTTCTGATACTAAAAGTAAATGGGCCCAGATCCTCAAAGGTATTTAGGCGCCTAACTTCCATAAAAACCAGTGGAAGTTAGGAGCCTGTATTTCTTTGAGGATCTGAGCCTCGGAGAAAACTGTAGCTGTATCCTACAGGAATTCCAGGCTCCAGACAAAATAAATCTTGATATTGAGTGTTAAATCCTGCTCATCTTACTCATTCACTCAAAAGGCCCTAATGAAGCCAAAGGGGCTATGTGTAAGAATTTAGCCCCAAATCTGTCTATCTGCGTGTTTATATTGTCCATTCAATATAATATCTAAATTCTGCCCACTATTTAAAAATAGAAACAATTAATCTCTCTTTCTCCTTTCCCAGCCTGTAAAAATAGATTGGTTAATGTATATGGTTTTGAAACATGTATTTGTTTGTGTGGGCGAAGAATTTATTGAAGCCGAGCTATATCAAGGAAATGAGTTTGGCATTTAGCTTTCGGAAATGGGTAGGCCTGTGGCCACTCCTGTCACTGAGTTAGATCTATTAATTAGGTGCATATCTCATAGGAAAACCTTCCTCTGCTGGTCATCAGGATGAATGTTCCATTGAAACTAGTGTGGAGAGAGAAAGAGAGGAGGTAATTTGGTCAGCTATGAACAGTCCTAACTGAGGGCTCTGAACATCAAGACAGGATCTTGAACCAAATTCTGTATTCAATGGGAAATCATTGCAGAGAGTGGAGCATTGCAATGACTTATTAACAGTGACTTGTGATGCTAAGGAAACTGGCTGCTGCTTTTTATATGAGCTGGAGCTTTATTCTTATATATGAGATGAAGTGATCAAGCCAAATGGTAATGAATTCATGGATCTCTATGGGCAGCCTACATCCAAAGGGATGGGACACAGTCTTCTGTCCATTTGCAGATGGAAGCAGACACTGTTTACCCCTATGGCTATTAGGGCACCCATTGGCCCAAAGAATTGCAAAAAGATCCCAAGCCCTGAAAACCAGTTTGACAATCCAAGGACAGATCAGGCCCTCATCAGTGAGGAATGTTACAGAAGAAGCAAGTTCTTTGAAGCCTTCTCCTCTTCTTACCAGCATTGTCTGAATCTTACCTGAGCTCAGCTTTAGCCAGTTGCTCTTCATCCAGGTCCTGATTTCTTCCTGACATTAAGATAACTGGAAGATGGCTTTTGTAGCAGGATTCAGTCCCAGAGCGCATCCCCTTAGGGCATGGTAAGGCACTACAGGCACCCTGCCTTCAATTCCCTCAGGTTTTTCCCCAATAATTCATTCGCAGTGTAGAATACTAAAACTACATGTTCCCTCTTGGGACCTAATTTGTTAAGTCCTTACATATTACAGTCCCCTTTGGCCCTTCTGAGCCATTATCCTTCCTTCTCTGGGCTTCCAGTTCACTCTTGTTCCAGGGCTTCAGGTCCCAGTTCCTCTGACCCTGGAGAGCTGACTGTCATGCTCCAGCCCCTGACCTCTCTGGGGAGTCTTTCCCACAGTTTCCTTGTACCCTGGTCTTTAGACTCTCAAACTGCTTACCCCTGGTTCAGGGGCTCCACAGCCCTCCTTCCTGGGGCTGGGCTGTGATTCAGTCAAGCTTCCTCATCCCACCAGCATCTGAGTTCTGATCCTGCTCCAAGAAGCTTCCCTTGGTCTCTGGACTCATGCTCTATTTCTCCTTGGTTCTGGGGCTGTACTGTAACTTATGGCTAGGGCCCTTTGTTTTCAGTTTTCATTTTAATATTTCCTGGGAATTTATCAGTTCATTACCACAACAATAAAAACAGGTGAAAAGCAGTGCAAAAAACTATTAATTTTTCTGAGTAAATATTGGGGTTTATCTTGATGAATGGAAAGACGGGGGGTAAAAGTATTCAGTAGCTTTGAATTCCATTCACCAATGTGGTTTGCTACAGAACTAAAACAGAACTCAAAACACAATGCCACCTCTGAGTTTAAGAAAACAGTATATCTCTAATTTTCAAATAAAACTTTTCATTTGAATAAACCATTTACTTAGAACTATTAGCCCATAAATATTTATATTTAATAATTGGGCCGCACCGTTTGCAGCGAATACACTCAACTTTATCCTTTTCTCCTGTTTTTGTTTTTTTAAAGCTTTTGAATACTTTCTTATGTTCTGAAACATATTCTGATACAGATTTTTGTTTTCCCATTTTAGTGTGTCAAATCTTTAAATTGTTATCTGTGAACAGTTTGAAATGTGTACATGTTGGGCATGTGAGTCATCGGCACATTCAGATGCACACACACTTCAGAGCTTGTGTGCATACCTGTTTGTTTATAGTGTGTATCTTCTAAACCAATACGTAGCCTTACTTCAACAAAAAGAAAAGGAGTACTTGTGGCACCTTAGAGACTAACCAATTTATTTGAGCATGAGCTTTCGTGAGCTACAGCTCACTTGCATCTGATGAAGTGAGCTGTAGCTCACGAAAGCTCATGCTCAAATAAATTGGTTAGTCTCTAAGGTGCCACAAGTACTCCTTTTCTTTTTGCGAATACAGACTAACACGGCTGTTACTCTGAAACCTTACTTCAACAGGCAGCTTTGCATAAAAACACAGACTAATGCGTGTGAGATACATGTATTAAGATAATATAAGGTATTTATTTTCCTAATAAAGCAAGTTGGTTTTTTTAATATATTTGAATGATACAAAAGCAGGGTGAAAATCAGAAAAAACTGAATAATACTTTTTGTAAAACCCAGGAATTTTTCTGTAAAAATTGGTTTAAACTGAAAACAAAAGGGCTTACTTATGGCAGATATCCTCAGCCCACCAACATGCAGATGCTGGTTCCCATCCAGGAACCCTTTCCACAGGCCCTAACCCTATGCTTCTGCTTCTCTTCCCCAGCTCAGTACTGGGTTTTATCATGTCAAGAGGCATCTGATTAACACTTGGCCCCTTTCCCAGCTTGGCTGCTGATACCTAGAACACTGGTTTTCATAAAGAGGGCACATCATGGAACAGGGGTTGGCTGGCCCCCAGGCTCCATTGCTCATAAAGTGGACAGACCACCTTGTTACAGAGCTGTTTACATTTGCTGTAAAAGAGGTGCATTGTAGGGTACTGTCTGCATCCTGCTGGCACGTCAGACTCTCTCCCTCAGTAGCTTCAACGACTAGATATTAAATAGTAAGAGCAAGAGGATTGAACTTTGCGGGAGAGGGCTCATAACAACCCTATAGTCTTGGCCTGAAAGAAAGGACTTAAGCCATTTCAAATGAGTTTCTGTTTGCTCCTGCATCATCTTAGAGACAGGATTTATTTGTGTTCAGTGGCATACAATGCCACAGAGAGGTCTAGCAGGATGTGTGCTGGTGTATTTCCATTGTCTAAGAACAAACGAACACTGAAACATAAGGGTTCTGTACCATAAGATCTTCCATAAGATGTCTTGGGGAATTCTGAGTGTGAAATGAAAACATGTCTTGTGAGCATGATGATGATTTTTTCCTTGCTGTTGTCTTGTATCATGTGTCTTGAAGTGTCTGTCCTTTAGTATTTTGGGGGTTTTCTGACTTAAGAAAATACTTTTTTTTTTCCCTACCAGAGTGGACAGATGGAAGAGAAACACTATATTTTTATAACAAAACATCCGCTTTACTGGAATGTGAACAGTGTTTCATTTAGGAGAGAAACACTGTGACCTTTCCGTGTATGTGCAGCCAACAAATTATCGGAATCTTAATTCCAGCTTCCTGCTGCTCCTTTCCCTCGAGGTCCTAACTCCTAGCCAATTCTTTGTATACACACAATAATTATAATATAATTGGGTGTCTATTAATAAACTTGTCATTTTTAATCACTTGTGTAGTCGGAATGTAAGTTTTGGATTAGTCATAATTTTGGTATCTGTTGTAATGAGATCTTGGTCACGTTCTGGGAATGGGAATTTTTATTTCACCCAAGATGTTTTACTCAGACGGGGGGAGAAAGAGGTTCTAAAAATCCAGAATTAAAGGGTAAATTCAAAAGCTGAACGGAAGACAGTACTTTACAGGGGGAAGGGCAATAGCTAAGTAACATATGTAGGCATATGCCTTGTTGATAAAAGAGCATTTTGGCAGTGTCAACATGTCTAACGTGCCTATGACATCCCCACTCACAAGAATTTGCAACCGTGCACAAGTGTTCACAACTGCCATTGTGACTGAACTTGCTTTCAGCAAGGCTAAATTCTCTAACTTTGTCCACACTAGTGGTGTAGCTAGGAATGGAAATTTGGGTGGGTCCCAATTTGTGGTGGATAGGCAATGACCAAAGGTCTGATATCACAGCAGCCTGTAGCCTCTAGGGCAGGTAACCAGTCCCAAGCCTCCTCCTTTTTCCACCCAGGGTGACCTGAAGCGCTCTCACCTTGGCTGCAGAGTGTCGTCTTGCACAGCTCCTTGCACTTCCTTGCCTCCTTCAGATAGGGATGGGTCTAGCCTGCCTTGATCTCCCTTCCCTGTATTCGCAAAAAGAAAAGGAGTACTTGTGGCACCTTAGAGACTAACCAATTTATTTGAGCATAAGCTTTCATGAGCTACAGCTCACTGCATCCGATGAAGTGAGCTGTAGCTCACGAAAGCTTATGCTCAAATAAATTGGTTAGTCTCTAAGGTGCCACAAGTACTCCTTTTCTTTTTGCGAAAACAGACTAATACGGCTGCTACTCTGAAACCTTCCCTGTAGTGGCTTTGGGCACAGGCCAAAGCTGACCAGTGCCACCCACTGAGGAGGTGCCTGGAGGAGGCTGGCTGGAACAGGTGGTGTTTGAGAGTTACTAATTTGGGTTTAGCTTAAAGTTGATGCTTAAAATAAAGTAAAATAAGCCACTTAAACTGAAATAATGTTCACACAGGGGTTTGCACCTGTTTAAATAATTTTTAAAAACTGATTTAAACTAGTGTAGTTTATTGTATAGACGAGGCCCAATTTGCTACCTCTCCCAAACATACAGCAGTAAACTTGAGAACTCTGGAACAACGCAGGTATGAGATGTGCCCCCAGTTTGCAGGGAAGCTACTTGTCTGACGCCTTGGATGCTGTACTTTATTATTGATATTCAGAGGTGCCTAAAAGTGTGCTAAATGCTGTGCTAACAAATATAGGAAGGCATAGTCCAACTCAGTGAGCTTTCAGTCTAAAATGACAGACTGATGAACGGTGTAGGAAAGAGTTGGTACGTACCAGTAAAGTGGTCAAAGTAATGATTAGCCAAGTCTTCACATCTCTCTTTGTTCTTTTTAAAATTATAAGATATTCTCAACTAGCCTTTTACTGCCTCGTATTATTTAACTAATATCTCCTCGGAGGTCAAAGGGTATGTCTCACTGGGATTGGCAGTGTGACTGCCGCTCAGATAGGTATACCCTCAGCAGTTTTAATCTAGCTAGTTCAACTAAAAATAGCAATGAAGATGCAGCAGCATGTACCATATAAGCCTGCCCAGAACCCTGGTATGTCCATGCGTTACTAACCCATGCCAGGATCTGTGGTACTGTATCTTCATTGTTCTTTTAGCTGGGTGAAATTCTAAGGCCTGTGTCATACAGGAGCTCAGAGTAGATCATTATAATGGTTCCTTCTGGCCTTAAAGCATAAGAATTGGTAAATTAAGTTTATCCTAGAAGCACAGTGACTTGAAGTAGAGCTGATCAAAATGCACAGAGAGCTGACTTCACTCACTAAACTCTTTTTCTTATCTTTCCTCATACTTTGTGGTGCAATTGTGTAAGCTGTTTGGGATTGGTCAGTCTCAGGGAAGCGTAGTGGAAGCTGTCATTCAAGAGATGAGAATCTTTGCATTTATTATGGTTATTTTACTTTACAATATATATACCCTGTCTGCCTTTACAGACCTCTCCTCAGACCACTGATATTGGGCTGGCAGTTCTAGTTCTGGACTTCAGAGCAGGCTTCTCCTTTTCATTTTACTTCGTTGGTCTCAGGAAACAGACCAGATTGTAGCACACTTCCTACAGGTGACTAGACCCTGCTTCTCAAAAATACCAGTTTTGACACACCATGCAAAACAGAACAAGGAAGGTTGTTTAAAAAAAAAAAAGATTATGTAACTCTTTGGAAAGGCAATTCAAAGTAGCAGAAATCTTAAATACAGAAAACATAAATTAGATGAGAAGTTTAAGAAATGATTGGAGCTAGGCCCGAGCTGGGACCTCAGATCACAAAGTATGCAAAAGGTTCAGAACATTAAAAGGAGAAAGTGTGGAGGGGAAGGATGAGATGGTGGCAGCCTTTGCATGTGTGAGTCTATTTGAAAAAGTAGTGTTGCAGTAAGCATGCACTGTGTTCACTAGCTTCTGCTCTGCTCAATTAGTATTAAAAAGACAGCATTTGGTCCTTCCTTACAAGGAGGGTTGTTATTCTAGAGACATACTTTGAGAAAGTAATACTTTTCAGAATAGACTTAATTTACATTTATAATATGTAATAATTCCTTAGACATGCCCATATTGTTTCTGACATAGGTTCAAGATCTTTCTTCTAACCAAGGATTTTGGCCAAGGCTCCAGGATGCTGATAGGTCACGCCCACATCCCCTAATCTATGTGTGTAACTAACTGACTTCCTTTGAGGATCCAGGTCTCAGTCTCTATTTATCTGCATGGGATCCTTGCTGCTGCCTCTCTTTCCAACTATAAGTATAAGTGACAAAGTGTATAAGTGACAAAGCTCCAGTTTAGTTGTTTGTAACTGCATCATACAAAAATGTCTGCCTTAGGGTCTTATACTGCTGCCCATCACCCATAGCATTTGAGCACCTGATCTCTGTGTGTGTGTATATATATATATCTATATATAATTTATTTATGCATATTTGTATTTATAAGTGTATATATGCACATCTATGTATTTGTATTTTGTAACTGAATATAAATAATCAACACACGTTTGACTCCCTACACTAAACTTTTGATTTTACGTGGAAGATGCTCAGATACTGAAGCAATAGGTGCCAGGATAAAGCTGTAAGATAAGATTAAAAACAACATTTTCTCTCAGGGTACAGAAAAGGGAATCTTAAACATTTTCATAAGGCAAGAATACATATTAACAGAGAAATCGTCTTGTGAGCTACCAGCCCTTCTGTTTGTGGAGATCACTCTCCTCTCATAGACCATTGTCTAATACCCTTCTGACAACTACAGCAATTGCTTACACAGAAAAGTAACTTTAGGAAATTTATTTAATGTAGTTAGTGGCTGTTGCAAACAAGTAGCAGAGCCCACATTATGTGACAATCCATCTCTCTGTGGACCAGTAGTACGTTCTGCATGGAACACTGTTGGAGAGCTGGAGCTATAGAAGAAGAATTTTGAAGGCTTCCAGAATGACTGCAACAAACTCACATCCTTCCCCAGTGAATAACCAGTTGTCATGATGAAAACTGACACACATCACAAAATCAGTCCTACCACCCATGCCTACCATCTCCAATAGTTGCCTAATAATTGGCATAGCTCTGGCCTTTTGAGTGTTCTCTAACCAAGATTAGACTGACGTAATGGGTAAGCAACCAGATGAAATAGCAGAAAGTGTATGAGATCCCTTGATGGAGCTTATGTCTGTTATCTGAGGACTCTACAATGGGAAGATGGGAGAAAAAGAAAATACATTGTAGGCTGTGTATGAATGTCTTGTTTTTTAAATTATGGCCATCTTGAAGCTTCTCAGAGGTTTGGAATGTGAGTCATTCTGCAGCTAGAGAGGGATTATTAGACAGAGTGCAGGTGACACAGTCAGACTTGCTTAATAAATTTCATTTGCAGAGTCATGTAATATCACCTGTCTGTCACTGCCACGTGCTGGTGTGTGTATAATTATTTTTTGGGGGAGGGCTGATGATGATCAAGTTTGATTAATTAAATTAATGGCTCTTTGATTCCCAGGTTCCTGAGTAATGCATGACATTCTCCTAGATAAATGTTTTTTAGGTGATTTCAGTTCATTTTCTGATAGAGCAGTTCTTGATAGCAAGGATGCTTGCCACATAGTAGAATGGTGAGCATGCTTGATTGGAAGTAGGCATCATGACGTTAAAGAGAAATCTTTGTATAAGATGAGCATTTCATCAGCCATTGAGCTGAAGTCCTGCATGAATGTGAGCAGTTTCACCTCGGCCTCTTGGCAGTGGCTGCTCAAAGTCCAAATTTCAGGAGGAACTCTGTAACTTGCTTCAGCATGCTTTACCAAAGGGCTGTTTTTGAAATTGTCCCTCATTGCTGGCTTGTGGCCAGTGCTTAAATTGTAATGAAAGAGGTGCCGGGGCTCAAGCAATTTTTTTTACATTCATAACCAACGCACCAAACCCAGAGGTGCTGGGGCTATGAACTGCCAAGCCTAGAGATGCTGGGGCTGAGCCCCAGCACAAATTAAACACTGGTTGTGGCTGCCGAAATCCTGCTGATAATATGGAGTCCCTTATGGAAAAGTGCCCAGTTTCGTTTGAAACTGTCCTTGTTTCCTTTTAATAGCCACGTCAACGAAGTGCTTTTGCTGCTGGTGTGGAAGACCATGACTGGAATGTGTATTGGCAACCTGAGGCACAAGGACAGCTGGTCCTCATGGATCTTTAATTTGGTTAAATTAATATCTGAATACTGCATAGAATTAAGATACATTTATTTTCCTTTGATTATTTCCTCATATTTTCAATGGGGCAGTGCTCTAGTAACCACAGCTCCACTGCAGCTTGGCAGCAAAAGAAGGACAAGTTGATGCTGTGAATGCCAAACTGAGGTATGAGAGAGAAGCAGAGATCCTGTTTGGACAAACAGAAATGGACATGTCCATGGCCTAGAGTAATGGACAAAATCCTTTGTCTGTGGGAAGAACGATTCAGACCTAGGCACAAATGCCCCATATATGTCTGTTAAAAATTTTAATACTAAGTTGTTTCCTTGTTTCAGGAAGTAACTTATTGTATGTTTTATGTAAGTAGTCTTGTGTCTTTTAACATATTAGTGATGGGGTCCATCTGCATCTATCCCAGCTGATTCTCTAAGGCCACGGGAATGATCCAAGATTTGGAAAACATGCCTTATAGTGAAAGTTTCAAGGAGCTCATTCTGTTCACCTTAACAAGGTAAAGAGGTGACTTGATCGTAGTCAATAAGTACCTTCCTATGGAAATTTGATAATAGAGGGCTCTTCAGTCTCGCAGACAAAGCTATAACAAGATCCAGTGGCTGAGAGTTGAAGCTAGACAAGTTCAGAGTAGAAATAAGGCAAAAAAATTTAAGTGAGGGATAATTAACTATTGGAACAACTCAGGAGGTTGTGATGGATTCTCCATCACTAGACATTTTTAAATCAAAAAGAGATGCTGTAGTTCAAACAGGAATTAATCCAGGGAAATCCTATGGACTATGTTAGGCAGGAGGTCAGACTATATGATTACAGTGGTCGCTTCTGATTTTATACTCTATGAAAGAATAGCTTGACTTCAGCTGGCAGCTTGAAGTGAGTATTTTCACAATCCCACTTGTGTCATAGGCTATAGCCAAAAGGGAACTAGCAACCCTACTTATTAATACACTGAGGGTCATATTCATTGCTGGTATAACACTGGTTGAAGTCAATAGCTTACACCAGAGCTGAATTGATTCAAAATTGTCTAGAGAGATCTGCATGTGTAGTAATGGAAGCACATGTGAATGAAACATAAGAGGAAGTGAAATTGAAACAGGAGAGCTGCTTGTGATGTGAGGAGTTGCTGGTTAATGCAGTGTATTTCTTGTGTGTGTGTGAATTTTATGTTGAATATAGAGAGGCCAGTGACACTAGATCCCTGCAAGTGTAAGGAAGACTACAGTCCTGGTAGGGCAGGACCTAGCCAGAGGTGGAGGACAAGCCCCCATTTGGGGGAGGCTACCTGGCTGATGAATGACTCCTACCCAGGGACTGAGCCATTCAGCCTCAGAGTGGCCTCCTGCCACCCTAGCGGTGGTGGCTCCTTGCACTACTGGCTAGAGGTCTCTGCCGTGGAAGGAGCATCCTCAGCCTGCCTGGACCTTGTGCCTGCAGGGATCAGGTGTCACTTTCTGCAGCCCTGCTGTCATGGGGGTCTCCGGTCTGCCCCACGACGACCACAACCTTCCTTGTACCTGCCAGCATGGGTATTGCCAGCCTTGTTGAAGCACAGGGAGCCCTCTGCAGCTCCGCACAGCTCCACTCACTCACCCTAGGGCAGCAGGATTGCGGAGGGCTCTCTGCATTGCCACAGGACTGGTGACAACCAAGCCCTGAAGGCGCACGCGCGCGTGTGTGTGTGTGGTGGGGGGTGAGGCTGAACTTGCTTGTTACCAATGGATATTTTTTGTTGTTGATTTCAGTGTGTCAGCTGAAACCCGTGTTTGCTAATATCTATTGATTTATATCGAATCCTGCCTAGCCTAAATGTCTAGTACCTGTAAAAGGTGCCAGACTGGTAACATTGGAAACCAAAGCTCTTTAATAAACAGAAATAGTCCTGCTTTGGGCAGTGCCAAGTCATTTCCCACCTCTTCTCTCCATTGTGCTGCAAACTCTGTCATTCTGAAAGGACTACTCTAGGAGTGAGAGGGAGTCCCAGTGCCACACCCTTTGCCTCTGCTGAAATTAGCAGTGGTGGCTACAGTGACCTGAACAGATACTACCAACCCACTTCACATAGGACAATTAGCTTCCACCTGTAGGTAAGCCTCTGTAAAAAGTGGAACTCATTCCTTCCTGAAATGTCTTTTATACCCCTAATGTGGTCCTGAGATGATCCAAACAAAACATATATTCCCTCTGAAGATAGACAATAGTTCTGCAATAGGCACATATCCCAGTTCTATAAAAGATTTAATGGTGGTATGATCCATTTACTCCTTTACAGAAGTTCAAAAGTTTGTCTTTCACCAATAGAAGTTGGTCCAATAAGATATTACCTCACCCACCTTGTCTCACTTTATAGAATGTGCATTTTATAAATCTAATTACATTTAGATGTCTAAATTTTGAAAATACTTGGCCATTGAACAATTGTGTTCAATAACCGGGTAAGATATTGCTTCCCATTTCTTCTGATCTATTAACAGTGAGCTGGAAGAACATCCAGTGCATACCCCTGCCTGACATGTGATCTTTGAGGATATGTTTATGCTGCAATTAAAAATCCAAGTGTAGACTCTTGGGTTGGAGCCCAGGCTCTAGGGCTCTGCAAGGTGGGAGGCTCGCAGAGCTCAGGGTGCAGCCCAATACTGAACATCTATACTGCAATTAAACAGCCCCTTAGCCTGAATCCCACGAGCCTGAGTCAGCTGGCATGAGCCAGCTGTGAGTGTTTAATTGCAGTGTCGACATACCCTTAGAAATAGCCCTGAGCCTGGGCCTTAAGCAAAAGCAATAGTCAGTCACTCCCAGAAGGAGGCCCTGGATGTCCTGTGTTCAGTGTATAGGACTTCTGACTCCTCACAAAAAATGTCCCAGTAACACAATCACCTGTGAAATAGCCAGCTCTATTATCCCTTTTTTATTTTAAAATTAAGCTCCTCCCCTCCTGTTTGCTCACTTTTTCTCTCAGTATCTGCATTTTCTTTACAAATCCCCGTGGAAGATCCTTCATTCTGGAACATAGTAAATTCAGTGTGCGTTTGAGTTTTATAGGTTATTTGGAATGGAATCCACATGAAGATGAAGTTTAAACATTAGTTGTTCCCTCATCATGACTACAGTAAAATGGCAAGGATCATTTTATATTTGTAGAGATACTCAAAATAACTTGTCATCCTTGCCATTTTTCAAAGTCAGGGTGAAAGGAGAATACAGTGAGCGTTAAGTATTGTTAGAGATTTAATTATGATCTGTCACAGGGAACCCTAGAAGGAAAATTCTGTGAAATAACTACCAGAAAATGCGTGTGAGGGCTTTGGTTGTATGTGGTAGATTTTGGTAGTGAATGGTCAACTGTTACCCAGGTCTGAAAACAAAATTACTCTTCCCTAGCAACAATTGAAGTTGGTTGTTTTGATATCTCTAAAGGAGCCAACATAAGATGGATGGATGGATATTGAATAGGGGATCAGTGTTTCTTGTTTACGGGAAGCATAACAAGAGGATTTGTGGAATGGACTAGAGGTTTGTGAATAATATCAGAACACTTAAAAGAACCAGCAGATGCCACCAAATAACAAAAGGCTGATCATACAATTGCCATATAATCGAATATAAATACAACCTAAGCTGTTGGGGGAGGTGAGAGATTTCTCTCTCGTTTATTCCATATTCTGCTGCCAGTGATTTAGAGACTGCCAATCCCTGAGTGAGTTGCAGAACTTGAATAGGATGCTGGGGCAGAAAGCAATTGGTTCTTTTGATCATGTTTATTTGCTTTATTTGCTCAGGCCATCCCTGAGTACTCACACTGGCAGTTTTTTGTGCCTATATAGTATTGCTTTAAGTTTGGCTATTAGTTAGGTTTGGGAGTGTAGGGAAATTGTTAGTGTCAGCCTGTCCTGCAGTGGCTCAAAAATGTATCAATCTCAGGGGAGACTGTTAAGAAGCAGGGTACAAACACCAAATTGGTTGAGAGTTCTGTGCTTAGATTTCACCAGCCAGTTATCAAGTGTAAACTCTTCAAGCACTGTAACAGCCTAACCCTGAAGTCAGACAGTCCTCTTGGGTACTCTGATGTTTCTCACCATCTAAACAAGCTTGCCTTTGTGATAGATGGTCCCTTACACCAAAAATCACAACAGTATACTTCAAAGAGAAACTGCTGAGCTTCAGTTTATTTGCAAATTTGACACCATCAGCTCAGGATTAAACAAAGACTGTGAATGGCTAGCCAACTACAAAAGCAGTTTCTCCTCCCTTGGTGTTCACACCTCAACTGCTAGAAGAGGGCCTCATTCTCCCTGATTCCTTGAATATTTATATCTGCCTCTGGAAATTTCCACTACATGAATCCGACAAAGTGGGTATTCACCCATGAAAGCTTATGCTCCGATACGTCTTAGTATATAAGATGCCACAGGACTCTTTGCCGCTTTTACAGATCCAGACTAACACAGTTACCCTTCTCATACTTAACAATATTTAGGCTACTTCCAGTCCCAAAGGACCAGTCACTTATCTTAGGTGCAACTGACCTGGGGTCTCACACCAAAGACAACACTTGTAGTCAATCCTACAATAAACTATCTGAAGATGTATTAACTAGGAAAAGGAAATGAGTTATTTGTAAGGTTAAAGCAGGTAAACATACACACAAATGAGTTAGCTTTAAGTTTCAAAAGGTAATAGAAGCTTCTATAATAAGCAAGCTCTATATGTTCCCTGGGGCTAACCCAGACTTAACACTGGGGATCTCTTGTTTATGCCGAGAAAACCTTGCTCTCTGGAGTCCAAGCAGCATAGAGATGCTGTTCCTCCTTTCTAGGACTTTTTATTCCTTTCCCCCTTCTGCTTTGAGTTACAAACTTAGCTGATGGGAGGAATTCACTTGCATGCCTCCTTTTCATGGAGGGGTGTGATGGGGGGCGGAGTGCAATCAACAAAGTCTTTTGTTCTCTGATGTTCCACAGTAATTTATCTGGTGTTGATGGGCTTTCTCTGGCAGGACCTAACACAGGGGTGGGCGAACTTTTTGGCCCGAGGGCCACATCTGGGTATTGGTATGGAAATTGTATGGTGGGCCATCAATGCTCACAAAATTAACAATTCAGAGATAGTCAAACAAACTTTATTAAATAAAGGTACATTCTATTGTGAAAAAACCAAAAACCTTACTATTATGAATATACCATCGTAACAACATATTACAATAATTAAACCAAACTTACCCCCTTTCCACGCCCTCTCTCTCTAGCCTGGATTTGTTGGGCATCAGCTTCCAGTCATTGGAACTCATTGAGATTCACCAGCCCCGTGCCCTCAGAAATCTCCTCCTCCTCCACGTAGGTTCTGACAGCCCATAACTTTGAAACAGCCACAGAGCACTCCCTGGCCAACTACTCTTTGTTTTATCCTCAATAATGGAAAATTAACACTACTAAAACATAAGCGTCACCTAAGCCAACAAGTAGCAAGCATGTGGGCTTGCATGTTCCAGGCTCTGACGGTGCATGAGGTGTGTCTGTGTTATGCAGCTGGAGTAACGTGTCCCCTCACGCCCATCATGCAGGTCCTGAACACGCTGGAGCGCTGGGCTCACACAGCGGGGCAAGCCCCTGACCCTGTTCCCCGGCCGAAGCGAGGCAATGGAGCTTCAGGGCTAGATCCAAAGGTCTGATGGGCCAGAGTTTGCCTATCCCTGACCTGACACCTTCTTTTGGATGCCAGCATTTCACAGTAGTTAGTATCCGTTTCCTGTCTGGTGATTTATACAGTTTCAGAGGTTTACAAAGCAAATGCTCACACATTACCTTACAATATATAATACAGAGGTTATAAGTGAGATTAATGCATGCAGCAACTTACAAACATTCAGTAAAAGCTAAACATGTTTTTATAATTCTTATACCCATTTTAACAATACTAACACACAGGTGAACCAGACTGATTCCAGCTATGTGTTTGTCAGTATTCAAGTGAGGCATGGGAACCTTGGCATAAGCTGGCACCTGGTTTGCCAGTGTCATAGCTATTCATCTAATAGCAAAACTTAGTTTTCAAGATAGTGATATTCCTGGGAATGTTCTATTGCAGGGGTCAGCAAACTTTTTGGTCCAAGGGCCATGTCTGGGTGGGGAAATTGCATGCAGGGCCATGAATGTAGGGCTGGGGCAGGGGTTTGGGGTGCTGGAGGGAGTGCAGGGTGTGGGAGTGGGTGCGGTGTGCAGAAAGGGGCTCAGGGCAAGGGATTGGGGCAGAGGAGGGTGCAGGGTGTACAAGGGGGCTCAGAAGGGGGTTGGGGTGCAGGAGGAGGTTCACAGTGTGGGAGGGGAGCCTCTGGGAAGGAGAAGATCCTGTGATCCTTGAAACACATGCAGCTGGTAGAGGAAAAAAAAAGGGACAGTGGTATTTAAAAAGACACATTTTATAGAACAATGGGTACACTCGTTCACGGTAAACCTTGCTGTTAACGTTACATACACAGCACATGTGCTTTCGTTCCAAGATTGCATTTTGCCTCCCCTCAGCGCGTGGCTAGCCCCTTCCCCCTCCCCGTGGCTAACAGCGGGGAACATTTCTGTTCAGCCACAGGCAAGCAGCCCAGCAGGAATGGGCACCTCTGAATGTCCCCTTAAAAAAGCACCCTATTTCAACCAGGTGACCATGAATGATATCACTCTCCTGAGGATAACATAGAGAGATAAAGAATGGATGTTGCTTGAATGCCAACAAACATACACTGCAATGCTTTGTTCTACAATGATTCCTGAGTACGTGCTACTGGCCTGGTGTGGTAAAGTGTCCTACCATGGTGGACAGAATAAGGCTGCCCTCCCCAGAAACCTTTTGCAAAGGCTTTGGGAGTACATCCAGGAGAGCCCCAAATGCCAGGGCAAATTAATCATTAAACATGCTTGCTTTTAAACCATGTGTACTATTTTAAAAGGTACACTCACCAGAGGTCCCTTCTCCACCTGGCGGGTCCGGGAGGCAGCCTTGGGTGGGTTCGGGGGGTACTGGCTCCAGGTCTAGGGTGAGAAACAGTTCCTGGCTGTCAGGAAAACCGGTTTCTCCGCTTGCTTGCTGTGAGCTATCATCTTCCTCGTCCCCAAAACCTGCTTCTGTGTTGCCTCCATCTCCATTGAAGGAGTCAAACAACACGGCTGGGGTAGTGGTGGCTGAACCCCCTAAAATGGCATGCAGCTCATCATAGAAGCGGCATGTGTGGGGCTCTGACCCAGAGCGGCCGTTCGCCTCTCTGGTTTTCTGGTTGGCTTGCCTCAGCTCCTTAAGTTTCATGCGGCACTGCTTCGGGTCCCTGTTATGACCTCTGTCCTTCATGCCCTGGGAGATTTTGACAAATGTTTTGGCATTTTGAAAACTGGAATGGAGTTCTGATAGCACGGATTCCTCTCCCCATACAGCGATCAGATCCCGTACCTCCCGTTCGGTCCATGCTGGAGCTCTTTTGTGATTCTGGGACTCCATCATGGTCACCTCTGCTGATGAGCTCTGCATGGTCACCTCTGCTGATGAGCTCTGGCCAGCATGGCAAGCTGCGGGTGACCATGCAAACAGGAAATTGAAATTCAAAAGTTTGTGGGCCTTTTCCTGTCTACCTGGCCAGTGCATCTGAGTTGAGAGTGCTGTCCAGAGCGGTCACAATAGAGCACTCTGGGATAGCTCCCGGAGGCCAATACCGTCGAATTGTGTCCACAGTACCCCAAATTCGACCCGGCAAGGCCTATTTAAGCGCTAATCCCCTTGTTGGGGGTGGAGTAAGGAAAATCGATTTTAAGAGCTCTTTAAGTCGAAAAAAAGAGCTTCATCGTGTGGACAGGTGCAGGGTTAAATCGATTTAATGCTGCTAAATTCGACTTCAACTCCTAGTGTAGACCAGGGCTGAGAGAACTAGCAGCTTTCTGCTTTGTTTCTGTAGGCCATATCAGTCACAACTGTGGTTTTTTAAAACAGGATCTTGGCTTAAGCAAACATTTGAACTGTTGACTCCTGCACTCAGTGCTTCAGTGAGTCTTGCACTTGCTAGAAAACTGCAGTATATATCAAATGCCTTTATCAAATTACAGAAGAAGAAAAAAAATCACAATATCTTTTTCAAAATGTTTAAAATTTTATGAATGAAATCTTGGCCCCATTTAAGTCAAATTAATGTTGCTGTCTTGCTGGCATGACTATGTAATTTGTGAAATGGGAAATGCAATTTGCTATTTGAATGCAAGAAATTGTTAAAAATTGTTGCAAGTTTTAGTGTTTAAAGTTTCTAATACAAAAGGTCCCCTGTCATAATACTAGTAGTAATAGTAATTGCATTACAAAAGTTTGGAAGGCTTCTTCCTTTTCTCATGCATTCAAATGCCAAGAGCTTTGGCTGATTTACAACTTTATAGGATTTTCCTTGTTTCCGACTACTTTTTGGTGTATGCCAGGGTAGTCAACTATTTTTTGTCAAGGTCTAAATGTTTTGGTCAAGGTACAGTCAAGGTCCAGACTTCGGAGAAAAAAATAATAAAAAAAAGTTAGTAAATAAAATGATTTCGGGGACTGTTCAAAAGCATCTTGGCAGTCTGGATTTGGCTCGTGGTCCACCTGTAGACTACCTCTATGCTCAATAGATTTAATGATGTACCAAGCATATATGACATACTTGCTCTTCATACAATTCCTGCTGTTAACTTATCTGAATTTTTCAATTAAAAAAAAATCAGCTGCCCCATAGAAAGGGGATCCCACTGTAGCCCACACTTGCTGGAGTGAGCAAGCAGTAATACCTCTCATTTTCTGCTGAACTTTCAGGTTAGCTTTATGGTAGGCTTACTGTAATAGACAGTAGGAGTCATGGAGTAGATACTTCATCATAAAGCAAATTTTTTTAAAATGGGATACTAGGTCTGATTCTGCACTAATTTATACTAGCGTATATGGAGTAACTCCCCTGAAGTCAAGGCAATTACATTGGTAAAAAACTGATGGAAGGGAAAGCAGAATCAGACCCTGGGTTTTTAAAGGCATTTGAATATTGCAATTATTTTTAATCAGTCTCTCTCTTATCTTTACAATTGCCAATAAAATATTATTGTTGAAAACTGAAATGGGGTCTGAGCTGCTTATCTGGGGATAGCCAGCATCTGACAAGAGTGAACAGTCTCTGGCCTCCCAAAAGGGATGAAGGAAGCAGATAGAATTGCCTGGGTACAAGTCCTGGGGAGGCAGAAAGGTGCAGCTTTTCTCCCCGATATACTGCTACAATAGGGTTGGTGAAGGTGGCAAATGGGCACATAGAGAGCCAGCTGGTTTGAAAGGTAGTAGCCACAGATATAGTGTTAAAGTACAGGTGATGGAGGAGATGGCATTGCAGCTTCCTGGTCTTAGAAACAAATATTTGGCTTCATTCTAGTCCTCTCAGACTATTTATTGAAACCTGAGTTCAAACACTGGCTGCTGAAGACAGAAGTTCTCTCTAGAGATTCAGGTTTGTATGAATTGCTTGTGTAACCCAACTTGCACAAGCGTCTGGTCCCAGACTGTGGAACTGACTGCCACAGGAAGTAAGGCCCAATGCAAACCTTACTACCTTCTGGTCCACTTCCTCATCCTTGCCTTCACTAATGCACTTAACAGCCTGTACATATTTATACATATAAAAACCTAATCAAAATTACCAAAATGCTACATTGTGCACACAGCTTCCCCCATGAGGAGAGGATGAGAGAGAAAAATGAACCACGGATGTTAGTCCTGTTGCTTAATGCACTATTGAAAGTTGTTCAGATGCTGTGGTGATGAGGGTGGTGTCACCGTGCCTCAGTGGGTCACAGCTGAGAATACCAGATTCAGGTTAAACTGCTGAGAAATAAGGCAGACTCACCCGCAAACTGGTGGTTATTCTACCATTAGATATACCAAGCCAGAAACAAAAGTAAGCTTCTGTCTCACCACACTGGTTAACAAGAAGTCAAAAATGGAAAAGAAGCCCTTGAGGGATTTCACTATGATTTCAACAATTTCCATCCCACCATCAACCTCAGCCTAGATCAATCCATATAAGCAGTCCATTTCTGGGACACTACTGTGCTAATAAGTGATGGTCACACAAACACCACTCTATACCGGAAACCTACTGACCACTATACTTACCTGCATGCCTCCAGCTTCCATCCAGAACACACCACACGATCCATTGTCTACAGCCAAGCTCTAAGATAAAACTGCATTTGCTCCTATCCCTCAGACAGAGACAAACACCTACAAGATCTCTATCAAGCATTCTTAAAACTACAATACCCACCTGCTGAAATGAAAAAACAAATTGACAGAGGCAGAAGAGTACCCAGAAGTCACCTACTACAGGACAGGCCCAACAAAGAAAATAGCAGAATGCCACTTGCCGTCACCTTCAGCCCCCAACTAAAACCTCTCCAGCGCATCATCAAAGATTTACAACTTATCCTGAAAAACGATCTGTCACTCTCACAGATCTTGGGAGACAGACCAGTCCTCGCTTACAGACAGCCCCCCAACCTGAAGCAAATACTCTCCAGCAACCACACACCACACAACAAAAACACTAACCCAGGAACCTATCGTTGCAACAAAGCCCGATGCCAAATGTGTCCACATATTTATTCAAGTGACACCATCATAGGACCTAATCACAGCCACGCCATCAGGGGCTCGTTCACCTGCACATCTACCAATATGATATATGCCATCATGTGCCAGCAATGCCCCTCTGCCATGTACATTGGCCAAACTGGACAGTCTCTATGCAAAAGAATAAATGGACACAAATCTGACATCAGGAATCATAACATTCAAAAACCAATAGGAGAACACTTCAACCTCTCTGGCCACTCAGTAAAAGACTTAAGGGTGGCAATTTTGCAACAGAAAAGCTTCAATAACAGACTCCAGCAAGAAACTGCTGAGTTTGAATTAATATGCAAACTAGATACCATTAACTTGGGTTTGAATAGAGGCTGGGAGTGGCTGGGTCATTACACATATTGAATCTATTTCCCTATGTTAAGTATCCTCACACCTTGTCAACTGTCTAAATGGGTCATCTTGATTATCAATACAAAAGTTTTTTTTCCTCCCGCTGATAATAGCTCATCTTAATAAATTAGTATCTTACAGTTTGTATGGCAACTTCCACCTTCTCTGAATGTGTGTGTGTGTGTGTATATATATATATACACACACGCACACTATATGTTCCATTCTATGCATCCGATGAAGTGAGCTGTAGCCCACAAAAGCTTATGCTCTAATAAATTTGTTCGTATCTAAGGTGCCACAAGTACTCCTGTTCTAAAAGCAGTCTCCTTAGGTATTCCAGCACTTACTTCACCACCCAGACACTAGACTTTAAGTGGTTATTGAAAACCAGTTTAAACCAGTTCTTCTGATCTCAAGAGATCAGCCACATTGCCAAGTCAATATATAACTCAGATCTTACCCAATAATCATGCTGCTTCCAATCCTTTCGTAACTAAAATCTAAAGGTTTTAGAGAAAAGAAGAGAGGTTAAAATGGTATACTCACACAGTCATTCCTTTGGATCAGGTTTGTAGCAGTGGTTTTACAGACTGTTGGCTTGAAAAGTCTCTGGTAGCTTCCAAAAGATTGGAAGGTCTTCAGTCCATAGTCAGAGTGCTCCTTTTAGTTATATGTCCAAAGTATTAGAACAGGAAAGAGGCAACATGGAGATGTTCCAGGCGTCTTTTATATCCTCTGCCATGTGGATGGAATTTTACTATCTCAAACAAAGCTCATAGCCTAGTTTATGGAAAGATACTGGCACAAGATGGAGTCCAGGGTCACCTGATCATGTCACATGCCCTTACATGGCTTGCTGACTCACAGGTGCAGCCACTGGCCATTTGGAATCTACAGGAAGATCCATCTGGGCAGAATGAGTTTCTTCAATGGCCCATTGTGAGAGTTAATTGCCTTTTGATGGGCCATCAACACAAAGCTGTCTGGCTTCAATGTAAATTTTACCAGGAGGGTTTCAGAGTAACAGCCGTGTTAGTCTGTATTCGCAAAGAGAAAAGGAGTACTTGTGGCACCTTAGAGACTAACCAATTTATTTGAGCATGAGCTTTCGTGAGCTACAGTTCACTTCATCGGATGCATACCGTGGAAACTGCAGCAGACTTTATATATACACAGAGAATATGAAACAATACCTCCTCCCACCCCACTGTCCTGCTGATAATAGCTTATCTAAAGTAATCACCAGGTTAGGCCATTTCCAGCACAAATCCAGGTTTTCTCACCCTCCACCCCCCCACACAAATTCACTCTCCTGCTGGTGATAGCCCATCCAAAGTGACAACTCTTTACACATTGTGCATGATAATCAAGTTAGGCCATTTCCTGCACAAATCCAGGTTCTCTCACTCCCTCACCCCCCTCCAAAAACCCACCCCCATACACACACAAACTCACTCTCCTGCTGGTAATAGCTCATCCAAACTGACCACTCTCCAAGTTTAAATCCAAGTTAAACCAGAACATCGGGGGGGAGGGGAAGGGGGGAAAAAACAAGAGGAAATAGGCTACCTTGCATAATGACTTAGCCACTCCCAGTCTCTATTTAAGCCTAAATTAATAGTATCCAATTTACAAATGAATTCCAATTCAGCAGTTTCTCGCTGGAGTCTGGATTTGAAGTTTTTTTGTTTTAAGATAGCGACCTTCATGTCTGTGATTGCGTGACCAGAGAGATTGAAGTGTTCTCCGACTGGTTTATGAATGTTATAATTCTTGACATCTGATTTGTGTCCATTTATTCTTTTACGTAGAGACTGTCCAGTTTGACCAATGTACATGGCAGAGGGGCATTGCTGGCACATGATGGCATAAATCACATTGGTGGATGTGCAGGTGAACGAGCCTCTGATAGTGTGGCTGATGTTATTAGGCTCTGTGATGGTGTCCCTTGAATAGATATGTGGGCACAATTGGCAACGGGCTTTGTTGCAAGGATAAGTTCCTGGGTTAGTGGTTCTGTTGTGTGGTATGTGGTTGTTGGTGAGTATTTGCTTCAGGTTGCGGGGCTGTCTGTAGGCAAGGACTGGCCTGTCTCCCAAGATTTGTGAGAGTGTTGGGTCATCCTTTAGGATAGGTTGTAGATCCTTAATAATAACACCCAGGAGGGTGTTAGCTCAGGAACAAACACATTTGGGATATAGATCTATAGCCAATATTTATAACTTCAGATAAAGTGGTGATACATGGATTTAAAGAAGATAATCATCTTTAATGAATCATAACTTTTCCATTGACTCCTTACATGATATACTTTGTACAAGTTTTGTTGTACTTGTCTAACTGGCAATATTAATGACATAAATGGTTATATTTCAATCATACAGCGTCAAAAGTGGTATAAGAACCTATAGAATAGAACCTACTGACTTCACAAATAGAGCAGCTTGAAATACATATTGTAAACATTTTCACAGAATTCCCCACTGCCACTCTTATTTTTGAAATTTTTTTGTTCAGCCCTAGTTCTCATCATAAACGATGGGGTCACCTCATCTTAATTATGTAATAAAATAATTTTTCCTCCAAACTGGTTTGGACATGTTGGTAATGGGTGAAACATGTTATCTTATGTCTGCTTTTGAAGGACAACTTTCACCTTCAGAGTATCAAAACACAATATGCTAATCAGTTCCGCCCGCAGGCATGTTAATAAAACCTTTATGTTAAACAACATCATCATATACTATGTATATGCCATATGTTGCAGAAAAAGTATTTTTGGAATATTGTAGAAGTTTTTAAAATATATTGGGACTATATTTTTGTATCTCTCTGCTGTGAATTCAACTATACGGACTTTTGGGGCAGGGAAAATAAAACTAAGGCCTTATTTACATGGAAATTGGAACTGAAATAACTAAATTTGTTGTAATTCACTTTTGCTATTTCAGTGAAGGCTTGAGTCTGGACACTCTTATTCCAAAATAAGGCCCTGACCCTGAAATGACTTACACTTATACTTAATCTTGCTATTATGAGTGATTGCATTGAAATCAATGGAACTACTCAGTGTAGTAAAGTTAAGTATGTGTGTAAGCAGGATCGGGACCTAAGAATGTCCACATACAGACTTGTACCTAAATAATTAGAGGTGTGAATTAGGTACAATTTAGTTATTTTGGTTCTAGTTTCCATATGGATAAGGTTCAATTTAATAAACTTGTAAGACTCTCTTCTAAAATTACTAGTAGTATATTTTCTAGATATAACGTGCAGTGACTGGAAAGTCTGATAGCTCAGGAGATTCCAGAGCGAGACGCAAGTGCTGTCCATATCCTTTGGAAGGTACCAATGATGTGGTGGTCTACCCTTTCTAATGGTATAAACTCCTGGTTTTGGTCTTTAAGTATGTGAAATTGAAACTGAAACCTTTCACTGGTGCACAGATAAATATTGTCCATTGTGGGTTGTGGGTAATCCTGAGGGAGAAATAGCACTCTCTCTCAGGTAGATTTGGAAAGAAAAAGTTGTTTTGAAACTACTCAGAGATTTGGAATGTATTCCCGGAAGAGACTAGGTTAGTGGGTAGAGTGTAGGTGCAATGGTCAGAGGTGCATGCAACATTGTAGAGCCATATGCATTATAACTTAATTTTGGACATGGGCACCACTTCCACATAGGGGTTTGTGTGTAGCTATATAAACTGCATACAACCCAGTCTAGCTTTTCAGCAGTATTCATCTATCCTGAACACATTCACTAATTTTAGAGAAGAACTTAGCACCCCCCCACACACACAACATAACTCTGACTCCATGAAATTTACCCACACCTAAAGCTTGTATTCTGGAAGGTCACTCATAGTGTGGGAAGATTGTTCTTTACAACCATGTTCTAGACTAGGTTATCTATAGCATGTTTTAAGACATATTTATGAAAAAAATCCCTATATCAATCCTAATGCAGATGTTCTTTGTCTTATTCCCTAATGTATAATATGATTCCAAAAATAGTTCTGCACTCTAATTCATATCGGTGTGCTTCTTTATGATCCATATTGTGCCTATAGGTATGACCTTATGAATCATGAGAATGGATTATGTAATTTATAGCACAGTTTTATAATTTTGTGAGAAGCAGGGAAAGTCCCACATTACTATTCATACTATCTGTTTTGCACAGTATTTATTAACATTTAATCTGTCTCAAAAAGTTACTCTAGTGATTTTATACTGTGGCTGCGGGGCAGGTGGGGAGGGAAGGACCCCTTTCTACCCTCCGTAGGGAAGCTGTGCTGGAACCCAGAGAACAACAACCCTATGTCATGGTTCTTGCTGGCATGGTTCCAGTTTTAGTGTGGACAAGATCTTGGTAATATTCTGGTATAATTAGACTGAGCATATTATGTGATTCACCAAGTAAGGCTGTAGGCAGTTATGAAATAAGATATCACAATACATTTTGCAAAATGCTTTTCCAGTTCCTGTTTCAGAGCAGGGGGAGGGATAGCTCAGTGGTTTGAGCATTGGCCTGCTAAACCCAGGGTTGTGAGTTCAATCTCTGAGGGGGGAAAAAAAATTGGGAATTGTGCCTGCTTTGAGCAGGGGGTTGGACCAGATGATCTCCTGAGGTCCCTTCCAACTCTGATATTATATGATTCTATGAATACTTATAAATTATTGTGCAAAGAAAGTTAATGGGTCAGGTAATCTGCTTAATCCAGATCACGTTGGACACAGCAGAAGAGAGTGTCAGGAAGCCATTTGCAGCTCCTCGAGTTTCTGCTTGGCCCCAGCTCCAAGGTTGCAGTTTAGACCCCAGTTTTTGCTGTAGTTCCTCAAAGGACCATCTGTAGCTGGATGGAGTGTATCGTGTCCTCCACTCCCCCAACCCAGGCACACAGGACTGTGCAGAGGCTGCAGGGAGAAAGGCATAGGCAGCACCCACTCCATCTCTGTCTACAAAGGACTCCTGCGTGCCAGAGAAATGCCCATGAGGGAACTTGCACTGTGCCTCCACTCCATTTGTTGACGTTTTCCATCTGAAGTGCATAGTTTTAGGTAGGGGTTCAAGCCACTCGTTTATTCTCTCAGAGACCCCCTAGCTATAACCCTAGGCACCATATTATATAGAACCTGATCTGGCCTGTTCTCTTGTGGCAGAAGGATTACATAGCCCTATTTTACAGTAAGTTAAGGGCTAACTAGTTTTCCCATTTTGTTTTACAGGTTGATTTTTAGCTTCTGTTTTGAGGATGACCCCAAAACATGAAAAACAGGTACGTGACTTTAACGATAATAAATAAATGCCAAGTTTGATGGTGAGTATTGATAGAATTTTACTGTACAAAGCCCTGTAGACCGGAGCTTGGAAGATCATAGGGGCAAGCTAACTTGTTGGGTAACCATTAGAGCAGTGGTGTGCAAACTTTTCCAGTTGTGCCCCCACTCCGCCCCACCATCAACGGAATCTGTCTGTGTCCCCCCTCCATTACTACACAACCAAGGCTTCCTCAGCAGTAGAGCCTGGGCTGAAGGCAGAGCTGGGAATGAGGGAGAAGCTGGGCCTAGAGATGGAGTTGGTCTGGGGCAGAGAGGGAATGAAGGCAGAGCTGGGTTGGGGGTGGAATGGGACAGGGGGTGGATCTGGCCTGAAGGTGAAGCTGGGCCAGAGGGAGAGCAGGACTAGGGGCTGAATGGGGGCGGTGGCAAAGCTGGGTTTGGGGCATGGCGCTCCCTTCCCGGCCCCCATGGGGGCTCTTCTGGGCCTGGAGGCAGAGCAGGACTGGGGGCTGAACGGGGTTGGGGGAGGAGCGAGGCTGGGGTGGAGTAGGGATGGAAGTGTGGTGCTCCCGCCCCACCCCCTGTGAGGGCTGGCCTGGGTCTGGCCACATGGCACCCTGAACATTCCTCTGTGACCCTCTAGGGGGCATGTCCCACAGTTTGGGGACCATTAGAGCTGAGTGACCAATGGAAAACTGACAATAGAAAAGGGGTATATGGTAGTGGAGGAAGAGGGGGATACATCTGTGAAAGTCCAGGCACCTCAAGAATAAAAAACGAAGGTTTAACCCCCCACCCCAAATAAGCAGTTAAACCAACTATTTGCATACTGTGATATTTAACTGTCAGAGTATATTGAGTAAGCTCTTTTATGAAAGCTTGTAATGCACTGAGCTCAATAGTCACGATGAGATGTGAATACAGGTTACGGTGATGAATGTATGTGTGCGTATTTTTATACATATAATATGATGAAGAAAATTGTAATTGCAACTGTGGTGCAACTTCTTCAGCATCACCTTATAACAGGGCAGTGAAGTTATCAGTTGGAGAGGGGCAGCCTCCCCAAAAAGATACAACTGGCTTCAAGCACCTAGCTAATGTTAGCCCAGGAAAAAACAATGAGGAACCATCAGAGCAAATGGGAACAGCTTAAAACTGAAAAGAAAACTTCAGTCTTCAAAAATTAAGATAGGATGGAGCTTTCCCCACTTTAAATATCTATAGTGACTGAAGAAAAAATCCCTGCAAACGCTTTTGAAATGGAAGGGGTTTGAACTGAAGGGTATCCAGATCTTGGTGAAAAAGAGGTGGGAGGCTGTCCAGGAACTCTGGATCCCTCTTATAGCTACAGGTACACGGGGAAACTGTTCGACGGCAGTGGTTCTAATAGTTATTTGTTTGCACCCCTCTTCCATGTGTCTGTAATAATTTACACCCCCAGGTGCCCGGCCAGCAGCCACCGCTCTCCAGTTGCCCAGCTCTGAAGGCAGAGTGGAGAGTGGCAGCTGCTGGCCGGGTGCCCAGCTCTGAAGGCAGAGTGGAGAGTGGCAGCTGCTGGCCGGGTGCCCAGCTCTGAAGGCAGAGTGGAGAGTGGCAGCTGCTGGCCGGGTGCCCAGCTCTGAAGGCAGTGCCGCTGCCAGTAGCAGCACAGAAGGAAGGGTGGCGTAGTATGGTATTGCCACCTTTCTCTGCTTCTGCTGGCAGTGATGATGCCTTCAGAGCTGGGCACCTGGCTAGCAGCTGCTATGCTCTGAAGGCAGTGTGGAAGTAAGGTTGATAATATTGCAACCCTCACCCCAATAGGTTTGGGGCCCACTTTTGGGTCAGGATCCCCACTTTGAGAAATGCTGTGTACTTCTGTATACTTTTACCCTACTTTTTTTGTGTAAGAGTACACAAAAGGCCAGATTTTACAGTCCGTGACGTGATTTTCATGGTCATGAATTTGATAGACCCCTATGTACGGGTGTTTTTCTTATTTATTATTAGACATTAAAATGAATTCATAGATTCATTCATGCACACAGCTTTAATTTACAATTAAAATATATATCTATGGTTATGGGTTTGAATGACAACTAATCTATTGGCCCAAACTAAATCAACATTTCTGTTTAATGTGACAGAACAAAAACACAAACCATGAGAAAGTTGAGTTGCTATAACTGAAAAATAAACATAGCAGGCAGTTTTGCTGTATGATTCCTTGGAGATTTATATTGCTTCCATTATTGTGGCTCCTGCCATGAAGTACCATGCTGGTATTTTTTTCTGTTGAGTGGCTTGCCTAATGAGTTTATTTTTAGAGGTACATTATTGAAATATTTCCCTTTTAAACTGATGAACGCTGCAAATTGCATGTTCTCGCTAATGGCTAGTGACTTGAACTATAAGCTCACACAGGGGGGATCAGAGAGTAAGAATCAGGACTACCCAGGTCTTGGATTGAGGCACACAAGAGTAAGCCAGTGTTCATGCCTGCTGCTCCCTGCACTCAGAGCAGGTAGGTGGGGATTGGGTGGAGTCTTGGCTCTATTTCCAGTGCTGTGCAGGTGAACTGGTCTGGGGCACTTGTAATTTGCTGCTGGGATGGGTGCACTGGCATTTTGCTTAGACACGCCAAGACCAAACTGTTTCATCATAATCAGGGGACTTTTGTGTTATAGAAGAATCCCCAAAAATGATAATGTTTGCTGTGTAGGCAGCCCTTATGCTCCACTGCATTGGCCTAGAACAAAATTGGGAAGCTATGTTTGAAGAGCTATAAATCTCATGCCTGGAATATTGATATAAAGGGGTATGGCTTGCTCAGGAAGGACATGTAGGAGAAAAAAGGGAGGAGGTGTTGCTTTGTACATCAAGAATATATACACTTGTTCTGAGGTTCAGAAAGAGGTGAGAGTCAGACCAGTTGCAAGTGTCTGGGTGAAGATATAAGCGGGGGAAAATAGGGGTGATGTAATGGTAGGAGTCTACTATAGACCACCAAACCAGGAGATGGATGAGGGTTTTCTAGAATAACAAATATCGAAAACCCAAGACTTGGTGATAATTGGGGAATTTAACTACCAGATATGTGCTGCAAAAGTAATAAAGCAAAACTCAAAATGTCCAATGAGTTCTTGGAATGTGTTGGTGTCATGGGGACCTGTACTCATCACCGGAGTACCTCCTTCTGGCCATGTCTGGGGAGTAGCTCTGCCAGCCTGAGAGTCTCTTCTTGCAGTTGTTAGGCCCGTCATCTCACGCTCTCGCTCTGTGGCCTCTCTCTTGCTCCTCAGGAGCTGCTACACCTCATCTTCGTGCCTTAGCCCTCCAGCCAAGTCACAGCAGTCCTCCCCATCTGGAGTACTGTCAGTCTTCCACACCGCCCCAGGCAGTCCTTAACTCCACTGCCTTAGCTGAGCCACTCCCTCAGTGACTAGAATGAACAGTCCTAGACAGTCGTCAAATTCATTGACCAGATTGTGCCACTCACTCAGTGGCTGGTAGGGGAACCCAGGCTCATCCCCTATACTGGTTCCAGCCCAGGGGCTCTGTCTCCAGCAGCTAAGGTCAATACTACCACAAACCTTCCTGTCATGCCCCAGAACTAGTTCCTATATTGCCTATCCCAAGCTTGCATTGTCTGCCTGACTAGCTAAACCCCTGTCTCTGAGTCTGCTAGACAAACTCTTCCTTGTCCCAGGGAAAGTGACTGCAGCTCTCCTCCCTGCAGCCCCCTTTCTGCTACCTGCAGGGCCGTCCTTAGAGGGGTGCAGGGCCCAGGACAAATCAGCCTGTATGGGCTCCCCTTAACATTTTTTATACAGGTTAAATCTGGTGTGGGGCGGGGACACCAGTGCCAGGGGGCGAGGGATGATGGAGAGTTGCAGGGTGGCACATGTGCTAGGGGCCAGGGGGCCCCCTATTCTGGTGGAGGGGGGTCCCAGAAAAGGGAGGGATCCGGGGTGGAAGGGCAATGGATGGGGTCAGCCTGGCGCTGGCGTGTTCCAGCGGCGCTAGGATGCTGGCGCCTGGTGCAGCGGCGGTTGATGCTGGGAGCCAGCGGGGCTGGGGTCACTGCTGGAGACTGAGCCCTGCGATGCCAAGCAAGAAAAAGAAATACAATGTGCTGGAGGGTGCTCCCTGCCGGTGAGTGCAGGCCCGACCCTTGCTTCCAGCACCAGGCCCCCCACTGCCAGCCGGCCTGGCCTCCCCAAACTCCTAATCCCACCTCCCAGGCTGGTCTGGCCCCCCAGGCACCCCTAACCTCACCTGACCCAGGCCGGCCTAGCGCCCCCCCACACACACACTGAAGCGCGGGGCCTGGAGCAGTCGCCCCTATTCGCTGTACCCAAGGGGCGGCTCTGGCTACCAGCTCCGTGGTCTTATAGAAGCCCCGTCTGTTCCCGCACAGGTGAGTGGCCATTAATTAGGGCTCTCCTCTCAAGGTAAATGTCTCACGGTTTGCAGTCTATTAGGTTAATTGCACCCTCTGGCCTATGTTAATCCCTTCAGGGTGAGTGTGGGGAGCACATCTCCATCACAGCTGGGGACAACTTCTTGTTTCAGGTTTCAGAGTGGTAGTTGTGTTAGTCTGTATCAGCAAAAACAACGAGGAGTCCTTGTGGCACCTTAGAGACTAACAAATTTTTTGGGCATAAGCTTTTGTGGGCTAAAACTCACTTCATCTGTGCATCTGATGAAGTGGGTTCTAGCCCACGAAAGCTTATGCCCAGATAAATTTGTTAACCTCTAAGGTGCCACAAGGACTCCTCATTGTTTTTCTTCTTGTTTCAGAAGATGGAGGAAGCAACAAGTGTGGCAGTCATAGATTCTGACCAACAGAGAGGAGTTGTTTGCAGATCTGAAGGTGAAAGGCAACATGAGTGAAAGTGATCATGAAATGTCTGAGTTCAAGATTTTAAGGCAAGGAAGAAATGAGAGCATAAGGACATAGGCACCAACTCTGTGGATGCCTTGGGACTGGAGCACCCACAGGGAAAAAATGGTGGGTACTGAGCACTCACCCATAGCCCCCCATTACCTCACTTTCCCCAGCCCCTCCTATTCGCTGTTGGCCCCCGCTGATCAACACCTCCCCCTTCCTTCCCAGTGCCTCCTGCCTGCTGCGATCAGCTATTTCGTGGCATGCAGGAGGCGCTTGGAGGGAGTGGGGAGGAACGAGGGCATGGTGTACTTGGGGGAGGGGGCAGAACGGGGCAGGAAGAGATGGGGTGGAAGAGGTAGGGTGGGGGTTGGGACAGAGCTGGTGGGGTCAAGCATGCCCTGGCATATTGGAAATTCGGCGCCTCTGCATAAGGACAATGGACTTCAAAAAAAGCGTACTTTAACAAACTCAGACAACTGGTAGATAAGGTCCCATGGGAAGAAGAACTAAGGGAAAAAGTAGTTCAGGAGAGCTGGCAGTTCCTCAAAGGGACAATATTACAGACAGGACAACAAACTATCCTAATGCGAAGGAAAGATAGGAAGAATAAGAAGAGGCTAATATGGCTTCCACAAGAGCTCTTTAATGACCTCAGAATCAAAAAGGAATCTTACAAAGGGTGGAAACATGAACAAATTGCTAAGGAGGAGTACAAAAGAATAGCACAAGCATGTAAGGACAAATTGAGTTGCACCTAACAAAGGCAGTAAGAAAAGGTTTTATAATTAGGAGTGAGAGAAAGATGTAGGAGAGTGTAGATCCCCTCTTTAGTGGAGCTAATAACAGATGACCGAGAAGGCTGAGGAGTTTAATGCCTATTTTGCTTCAGTCTTCACTAAAAAGGTTAACGGTGACAGATGCTTACACAATTAATACTAACAACAATGTGGAAGGAACACAAGCCAGAACAGGGAAAGAACAGGTTAAAGAATATTTAGATAAGTTAGATGTATTCAGGTGGGCAGGATCTGATGATTTGGGGGTCATGGTGGATAATCAGCTGAACATGAACTCCCAGTGTGAATTTATGGCCAAAAGCGCTAATGTGATCCTAGGATACATAAACAGGGGAATCTTGAGTAGGAGTAGAGAGATTATTTTACCTCTGTATTTGATACTGGTGCAAGCACTGCTGGAATACTGTGTCCAGTTCTGGTGCCCACAATTCAAGAAGGATGTTGATAAATTGTAGAGGGTTTGGAGAAGAGCCGTGAGAATGAGTAAAGGATTAGAAACGATGCCTTATAGTGATAGACTCAGGGAGCTCAGTCTATTTAGCTTAACAGAGAAGGTTAAGGGGTGACTTGATTAGTCTGTAAGTACCTACATGGGGAACAAATGTTTGATAATGGGCTTTTCAGTCTATCAGAGAAAGGTATAACATGATCCAATGGCTGGAAGTTCAAGCTAGACAAATTCAGACTGGGAATAAGGTATACAGTTTTAATGGTAAAAGTAAAAAACAAAAACAAAAAAACCACCAATGGAACAATTTACCGAGGATTGTGGTGGATTCTCCATTATTGGAAATTTAAAAATTAAGATTTGAAGTTTTTCTAAAATATATGTTCCAGGAATAATTTTGGGGAAGTTTTTATGGACTGTATTATACAGGAGTTCAGTCTAGATGATCACAATGTTTCCTTTTGGCCTTGAAATCTATGAAATTCACTCTAGGGTATTTAAAGACCTAGCTGAAGCAATCTTGGAACCATTAATGATTACCTTCGAGAACTCCTGGAGGATGGTTAAGGTCCCAAGGACTGGAGAAGAACAAACATAGTTGTGACATATCCAGGGTACAATCCAGACTAATGAGTAGCTATGTCCCCCTGCCCTCTAACGTGGGGTGCCCTTTACACTGCTTTGCTGTTGTAGCCTCCAGTCTGGACTGCTCACAAATAGGCCTCCAGCATGTAAGTCACTCCCAGTTTTGTGTGTGTGTGTGTGCTGCAGCCAGCCACACATTGACTCTTACCCATTTTGTTTATACTGCAGGGTGACTCCAACACACTCCGAGTCTTAGATTTCCCCACAGAAATGTATGTCCTGTACTGCCCTGCCCTCACCTGAACAGTACAAGCTTATAAAATGTCTGTCATTTAATTAATAGAAATGGAGTTTCCCCGACACTTCAATTCAAACACGCTGGATTAGATAAAACAATAAAACAAGTTCATTAACTACGGAGAGAGAGAGATTTTAAGTGAGTACAAGTAATGAGGCATAAAAGTCAAAAATGGTTACAAGCAAAATAAAGATAAAACACAATTGGTGCCTAACTTAACAAACTATATTAAATTCAAAGCAAGGTTTTCTCACCACATGCTTTAGTAGATTACTGGCCATACTCTTAGGTCAGGACTCCTCTCCCTGTCCAATGCTGCTTCCTTTGTCCTTCAGGTTCTGTGGGCAGAGAGTGAGAGAGAGGGGGGCACTCTTGGGGTATCTCCCCTTTCTCTCTATAGTCCTCTTCCCCACTTTGAGAAGCCTCTCCAGCTGGGAGCATGGTGACAGGCAGTCTGTGTGGATGGGAACCCTATGCTGTTTCTTTGCTAAGATGTAAATTTTTTTGTGCCCTGTTTCCTATCAAAGAAAGGCCATTTAGCGGGTAATGGCCCATTGGCCTTGTTTACACCTGGCTGAGGTGCCAGCTTGACTTTGTCTCTGAGGAACTGGTTTGGCCACTACCCAGACTTGGAACATGTGTTAGAAACACCATACAGTGGAATTTTATAATTTTACATTAAACAGTGTTGCCACACACATTTTACCAGAACAATAATGACCAGCATTATTGACCATAACGACCAAAACTGTAAATTTTCAAATGATACCTCAGAAGGCATACCTTGTACAAAGACTTACAATAGTGTGCAAGGGGTGAATACAGGGGTACAGTCTGTCACAGTAGATTCTGTCTTTAAAAAGGGAAACAAAGAGGACCAGGGAATTATAGGTCAGGCAGCCTAACTTCTATACCCAGAAAGATACTGCAACAAATTATAACAATACTGTTTGTGATCACCTAGAGAATAATAGGCCAACATTGATTTGTCAAGAACAAATCATGCCAAACCAACCTAATTTTCTTCTTTGACAGGGTTACTGGCCTACTTGATGGGGAAGCAGTAAATATGATATATCTTGACTTTTAGTAAGGTTTTTGATACGGTCCCACATCACATTCTCATAAGCAAACTAAGGAAGCATGATCAGATATAATTACTATAAAGTGAGTGCACAACTGGTTGGAAGACAATACTCATAGAGTAGTTATCGGTGGTTCACCCTCTGACTGGGAGGATGTATCCAGAGAGGTCCTACAGAGATCTTTCTTTGGTCTGGTACTATTCAATATTTTCATTAATGATTTAGATAATGGAGTGGAAAGCATATTTATAAAATTTGTAGATGACACCAAGCTAGGAGGGGTGGCAAGCACTTTAGAGGACAGGACTGGAATTCAAAATGATCTTGTTAAGTTGGAGAATTGGTCTGAAACTCAAGATGAACATGAATAAAAACAAGTGAAAAGTACTACAATCAGGAAAGAAAAAGCAAATGCATAAGTACAAAAATGGGGAATGACTGGCTAGGCAGTAGCATTGCATAAAGGATCTGGGATTTATAGGGGATCCGAAATTGGATATGAGTCTACAATGTGATGCAGTTTCAAAAAAGACTAATATTCTGCTAGGGTCTACTAGCAGGAATGTTGTATGCAAGACTAGAGGTAATTGTTCTGCTCTACTCTGAACTGGTGAGGCCTCAGCTGGAGTATTGTGTCAAGTTTTGTGTACCACACTTTAAGGAAGATATGGACAAACTGCGGAGTCCAGAAGAGAGCAACAAAAATGATAAAAGGTTTAGAAAGGTATGACCTATGAGGAAAGGCTAAAAAAAACTGGGCGTGTTTAGTCTTCAGAAAAGAAGAATGAAGATGGACATAATAACAGTCTTCAAATATGTTAAGGGCTGTGATAAAGAGGATAGTAATCAATTGTTCTCCATGTCCACTGAATGTAGGACAAGATGTAATCAGCCTGATCTGCAGCAAGGGAAATTTAAGTTATTAGGAAAACTTTTCTAACTATGAGGACAGTTAAGTGCTAGAATAGATTACCTAAGGAGGTTGTAGAATCCCCATCACTGGAGGTTTTGAAGAAGAGGTTAGATAGACATCTATTATGGATTGTCTAGGTATACTTAGTCTACCTTAGCATGGGGGTGTGGACTAGATGACCTCTCAAGGTCTCTTCCAGCTCTAAATTTCTGTGATTCTTTGTCCAGGACTTCGGCACAATTTGGAAAACAATTAAAACACAGTTAGGACCTGTATGCAATAGAAGACCAAATTCTTTTGGAACCGATCCTCCTTTTTCACCCATTGTTTTGTTGTGTTTGAGGTGGCGAAATAGCAGATTCCACTATGTATGTCAAAGTAGTTCCATTGGCTAATTTGGAGGGCAATATGAGACATCTGAATTTTTAAAGTATGAATTAGATCTGTTAGGTGAGAGACTCACTAAAGAGTATTGAACGTGTAATATAACAATAACAGGAGTGCTGGGATGCATTGGAGAAATGTGATGGCTACGTAGCCATTTTCATCCTTGAAGTTATGTCATTGGTTTGCTAATAATAGGCAGACTGATTGGAAGAACTTTTTTTTTTTTTTTAAGGGAGCTTCATGGAAAATGACTGGACTGGAGTTAGTGAATAAGTAGATGAGTACCAGTTGTGGTTTCAGACACTCTAAAACATGAGGTTATCACCTGATATTTCCCTCATTACAGTGGTTTGACTGAAATCACAACTGAGTAGATGAAGTAAATAGCTAAACAATGAGAGGGTTTCTTTTATCCTTCATAGTAATTTTTACTATTTTAAAGATAGCTATTTCCATGGCAGACATCCTATTTTACAATTAAAAGTATAAAAACCCACCACAATTCTTCATGTTATTTATGCTTTGTCAGAGACCTAGTGCTTTTGCTCTCAAACTTTGTACAGAGCACCTGGTTTGCCAGTTATTGCGAAGCAACATGCTTTATTGTGAACAAATGAAATTGGCAGCAGAAGCAAACCTTAAGAATATTTCTTGCATTTGCTTCAGTTCCTTTTGCAACATATTCTCCCGTTTATGGCTAATCGTAACAAGAAGACTCCTGATACCTTCAGCTTTCAGTGGTTGTGTCTACATTAGCCTTTTCCCCCTACATATTTCCCACCATTGCCAACACCAATGCAGCTCCACCATGGGAAGCAGCAGTGAGAGTGCTAGTGTAGAAAAGCCACCTGCATCGTCTTGATCGCTGTGTCATGCACATGTATCCCTACATGTCTGGAATGCCCCCATTCCAGACAACATGTTAGTAATAATGTCACTGGTGCCTTGTTTACACTTATCAGTGGAGCTGCACCAATCTTTGCAGTGGAGAGAAATATTTGGATGAAAAGGGTGGTATAGACAAAGGCAGAGAGGCATTGAAGTGCATTTATGGTCAGAAGAGAGGGTATGCTGGTACCTGCTTATTAAATAGCTAGGACTTCTTAGTATTCCAGGCCCTGTCTGCTTGCTGTTCTGAAAGATATGTTAGCCCTCTGTAGCTATTTCAGATATAGGAAAGTAAGCTGAGGTTGCATTCTTCCTCATAATCAACAATATTCTTAACTAAGGCCTTGTCTACACAGGAAAGTTATACTGGTATAAGGTATCAAGTATCAGAAGGGTAGCCGTGTTAGTCTGGATCTGTAAAAGTGGCAAAGAATCCTGTGGCACCTTATAGACGAACAGACGTATTGGAGCATAAGCTTTCGTGGGATGCATCCGACAAAGTGGGCATTCACCCACGAAAGCTTATGCTCCAATATGTCTGTTAGTCTATAAGGTACCACAGGACTCTTTGCTGGTGTAAGGTAAGGTATGAATTTATACCTCTATAGTTATACTGGCAGTTCCCTACATTGAATAAGAGTGACTTTTTCTGGGTCAGCTTATGTCACTTTGGAAGTGGTTTAAGCAATACCAGAAAAAGCCATTTTTATGCTGGAATTAGGGAGTTATGCAAGTGTAACTATATCAGTATAGTTGTACCGGTGTAATTTTGCCACTTAATTTCCCTGTGTAGACGAGTCCTAAATTCTAATTGCAGAATTTGTACTGCTGGCCATGGTATCTGAGCCAGAAAACACCAAGCATGACTGTTGGATCCCAGGTGAAGGTTACAGGACTGGCAGTTAGGGGAAAAAAATGTTTTTTTTGTTAACTTAGCTATTTGTTATAAAGTTACTCAAAGAGAATAAATGAGAACCTCATGATGCCATTTTTCTCATTGTCTTTTTGTTATGTTTGACCAGTTCCTAGCACGTTGGGGCCTCTCATCCCTGAATATGGCTTTCAGGTGCTACTGCATCACAAATAATTATACTTTTAAGAATATAACAGCACCTTAAGCATATATTCTGTGAAACATTTGTGATGTAATAATCATAAGGCAGCCTCAATTTACAGCACCAATATTTTTTGTTGAAGATTGGCCATTTTTAAGTCTGTTGTTGAGTGTCCAGGGAGGTTAAAGTGTTCTCCTACTCGTTTTTGAATGTTACAATTCTTGATGTCTGGTTTGTGTATATTTATTCTTTTACGTAGAGACTGTCCAGTTTGGCCAATGTACATGGCAGACGGGCATTGCTGGAACATGATGGCATATATCACATTTAAAAGTGGCCATTCTTCAACAAAAAAACTTCAGAAACAGACTTCAGTGAGAAACTGCGGAACTGGAATTAATTTGCAAACTTCACACCATCAGATTAGGCCTAAATAAAGACTGGGAGTGGCTAGGTCACTACTTTACTACAAAAAGTAATTTTCCCTCTGATACTCACACCTTCTTGTTTACTGTTGGGAATGAACCACACCCACCCTGATTGAATTGGCCTCCTTAGCACTGACCTACCACTTGGTAAGGCTACTCCCATCTTTTCATGTGCTGTATATTTATACCTACCTACTGTATTTTTCAGTCAATGCATCTGATGAAGTGGGTTATAGCCCACGAAAGCTTATGCCCAAATAAATTTGTTAGTTTCTAAGGTGCCACAAGGACCCCTCATTGTTTTTGCTGATACAGACTAACATGGCTACCCCTTTGAAACTTTTAATTAGACTGGTATACATAAATCAGTACAACTTTCTAGTGTAGACAGTGCCTACGAGTTGAGAGGGGTGGGGGCATTCTAAGCATTCTGTTCCTGGCTCAAAGGAGCACTGACTGCAACAATAGCTGTGGTTGCTCACCGCTTGTTGGAGTCAAGTCACTAATATTGAAAATTTCATAGATCTTGGGAAATGCTGTACATTTTCTTTTCTTCCCATTAGTTAATATTTGTCTTGCTTCCTTCTTTCCTTTTAGCCTTGGTATTTTTGTTGTTGTTGTTGTTTTTTTTTTTTTTTTTAAAAAAAACCCTGCTACATGTTGTTAGCTTGAGATTGTGGTGTTCATAAGTGAAAGTCACACTGTGTTCATTAAAATGATATAATTAGATGAGCTTTGAGTTAGCTCTTTGCCACTCTTCCTCATCGGAAAATGGTACAGTTTATGATGAACCCAGTAGCTACTAATGTACATAGTAACTACAGAAGCCAGTTCTTGTTTTGTTAGTTATACAAATAGAATGTGAAAGATGTTAGCTGGCCTATTACTGCCCTACTATGGGATCATAGAGGTTAGGGCTGAATCAAACTTTGGGCATAAAATGTTTGGGGTGTTGGTTTGGGGGTATTTGGAGGTATTTACCCTAAAAGGTCAATACTTTGGAATAACAGATTTTGAAAGCAACGTTTTACTTACATGGCTTTTTTGATCTGTTGCAAAGGGGCTGGCGGGGGGGGAGTTAAAGTTTATTGGGAAATAATATAATTTGGGGGACCTATGTATAAGGAGGTATTATGGGCAGGTTATATGAAGAATGGTGAAGGGAAAGGAATCAAAGGTCAGATTGCAAGAAGACGTCAACCCACTTTGCCCCCCGGGGTGGAAGCCTTTTGTGGAAGGTAAGAACAGTGACCCAGTTCCTGATGGAGACCTCTTCTTTCAGCTAGCTGAAGCTATGTATTTGGGGGTGGGGAAAGAAAGGGAACAGCATGTAGGAGAAGAGTAAAAGAGTACATGGCACTAAAATGGAGCAGGGAGATAAGGGTGAGGAGCAGAGGAAAAACTCAAACAAGAGAAGACAAAACAAGATTAAGAAACAGAAAATCTAGCAGGAGAAGAGCAAAACGTAAGCATGGGGAGCAAGATATGCAGACAGTAAAATAGGATTAGACTGGGAGAGGGAAAATGCAGTATAGACATTTGAGACTGGGAGATTAACTTTTCTCCTGCCCTGGTTTTTACTTGATATGCCGAGTTCTTCTGTTTTGGAGAGGGAGTGCTCATTCCCATCCAACTCTCCCATTGCATGTTCCAGCTGTGTGTTTTTCTTTCAGTGTAAACCTGTGGTTACCCTAGAGGTGATAGATCTGCAAACTAAGAGCCAGGTCCTCAGCTGGTTGAAATAATCGTCATAGCGCTGTTGACTTCAGTGGAGCTGTGCCAGTTTACATTGCTGAGAATCTGGCCCTAAAGGTTATGGTCTCTGATGGCTCTGCACTGTGCCATTGACATGTGTGTAAAATGCCACCAGATCAGAATCCAGATGGCACTAGCGTTAAAAGCTACACAAGGTGCAAGGCAATGGAGAATTAGGTCCTGAATGTTTCTATGGTGCTGAAGAGGAAATGGAATCACCATGAAAACAGTTGTTCAATCTGATGAATTATTTAATCCAGACCACAAATGCCTTTTTGCACATGTGATGCACAAATGTTCTTTCAATCTGAACACACCCTTTCCTGTCACAGATGTCACAATTCTTAAAACATCCACTTGTTTATCTAGTTAGCAGTTTACAGGTGGGAGTATATGGGTTGGATGGGTTGGAGGCAGAGAAGAATTCAGTTGAAGAACAAAGCAGTCTTTTCCGGTATCTGTGGGTTGGTGGTAGAAGTATTCTTGGGAGCGCTCTGTGTCAGTACTTTTGGTTTCTGAAAAGAAAAGTATAAATTAGTCTATAAATAACACTGAGTTCAGAATTCTGGGCCAGACCCATAGCAGATGTCAATCAGGGTGGCTCTCGATTGAAGTAAAAATTACATCAGCTGACAGTCTAGTCTTCTCTATGCAACATTTTTTTTAAATAGATCATTGCATTTTTAACACCATCTTCTTCTAAAATAAGTTCGTTTGTCAGTAACTCTGCCCCTTTTCCCAGAATTGTTTCACTTACCAACAGAGCTGATGCAATTCTCCCCTTCCTGTTCTTCCCCTACCACTCAAAAAGTATAGCTTAAAGTGATTTTCTTTTGTTTCTATATGTAATTTAGAGCATTTCTAAAGTGTATTATCACCACACATGCAGTCATGGGACATAGTCAGTTCTCCATCTTGGAGGCTTGTCTAACACGGTATTTTCTCTGATTTTACTAAACTGATAGGAAAAAATGATTTAGTTAAATCAGTGCAACCCTTTAGTGTGGATGAAATTACAGTGGTATTTACAGAGGTATTTATATCAGTATAGCTTGTTTTGGCTCAAACACTAATATAAACACATTTATACCAGTATAACTATCCATACTAGAGACTAAATCGTTGCAACAACTATGCGTAGACAAGCTCTTAATGTATTCATATGTCTTTGAGCATCCTGTCCAGTTTTTCCTCTCTATTTTGGGCTCTTTTCTGGGGGAATGATTTGGTTCAGTAACTATCCTCCAAAAGTTGAACAGGTTATTTAAATTACCATACAAACACATTAGTTAGACACACTGCCAAATATTTATATTTTAAAGGATACTTTAATATTCACATATGAATTTAGGGCTTGCTATGCCAGTTTCCTTAACATGATGTAGGATCTTCCAGAGAGGTTAGCTGAAAGTGTCTGCATTTCTTCAATCTCATACGGCTGTTATTAGCAGTACATGTTTATAGTGTAGAATTGCCCAAAGGCCTCAGTCCTGACTGGAACTCCATTCTGCTGGGCACTGGATAAATACTGGGCCACATCATGGTCCATTCCACAAGCCAGCCCAGGGAGTTGAGGGGGCATGTGTCCCTTATTCCCTTGGACCAATACACTGTACCACCGCTTCCTGTGTGTAGGGAGAAGTGGGCTCTGAAGAGCTGCTACATTCAGGTAGGTGGGAAAGAGCCTTGACTCGGCTCCCCTCCAGTGTGCCCAATTATGTAGTTTCACTGGTGCATCAGGGAGCATATGCTGTGACGGGCGTAGGCCTCCCTCCACAGAGCAGCTAGGAGAGAGATTGTGACTTTGCAAGGCAAAATCTCTCCACTTGTGTTGCTCCTGGAGTAGCCTGTGATGTGCTCCCCTTACTCTGGTGTGGATCACAAAGAGATGATCTTCTAGACCATAGGAAAAAGACAATTCCTGCCTCCTTGGGCTGGTGTTAAGCATTTATATAACTTAATTTCAGATACTTTGATTTAAGAAAAATTGTACAGAGTGGTGAGGAAACATAGATTCAGCAGCATGCTAATAAAATGTAGTAGTCATTCTATACCATGGAGTATTTTTTGTAAAGCCTCTTTTATTTAATGAAATGATTGGCATTTGAAAAAACTTCTGCACAACTATTTTTAGTTGGTGATTTACAAGTTAGATAATCAGTTTGTCGCCACTCAGATCACTGAGTCCCCATGAATATAGTGTGTTTGACAGTTTAAAAATCTACAATATTATTTAATTTTAAAAATTCCCTTTTTAGCTAGCTGTGTGGCAAGGAGTTTTCCGAACATGTACTATAGTTCAGATGATTCATTGGTTTTTGCTTCTCCTTTTAAAGGATTGCAACTTTCTATAAAGCAGCAGTTTAGCTTTTAGTCTGAACACAGAAAAGCAAAACAATCAAAGAATCTTTCAGGCTCCGTTCTTATTCTAAAACTAATTGCTTGATTTATTATGCACTTACAGGAATTTGTAACCGTCCTGGTACGGGACCCTAGGATACAGAAGGAAGACTCTTGGCATTCACATATAAACTATGAGATATTCATTCATGTAAGTATGAAAATAACATAGTAAAAATACTTTGCACTTATGTAGCACATCTCTTCAAGGCTGTGATCACTTCAGAAATATTAATGATGTAAGCCATACAGCACCACTGGGACATCAGCAGGTATTTTTATGCAGATGGAGAAACAAAGCAACGGATAAAGTGGCTTGGCCAAAGTCATGCAACAAATCAGTGACAGAGCTGGGAATTTAATCATGATACACACTGGCTCACATTTGTGTGCTCTAGTATGCTCTGTTCTCTGACAGATACTGTTCATGGTTCAAATTCTTAGCAAGACGACCAATGTGGCAGACTTTTCATAGTCACTGGTTTTATCATAGTAAGAAAAACCATTGGATTTCAAGCATCCGTGTTTATACAACTCTCTTTTCAATGAATAATCCAGTTATTTGCTTCATAATCAAAATTCCTGAAGCTGTTTTATCTGTCAAGCTATTTGATTGTCATAACTGTGTAAATGTTCAATGTGGCTAGACATTTATATTGTGCCCAGTTCTGTGGTATCTGGGTACTTCAAGTGTTTTTCTTAATGCTTATAATTTTAGTGTACTGCATTCTAATAAGGATACGTTTGAAACTGTGATTCTATCATATCCTAAATCTGCCATACATTTCATTTAATTAAATATTGCTGATTATTCTTCCATTACCACACTTTGCTGGATGAAACATTGAAGGGATTATAATAATTTCCTCAATCTAGATCCTGAGATTGAAAAATATGATGTATGAAAAATTTCGTCCATCCCCTCATGTTGGCAGGATTACTGGGTTCAGCCTATTACTGTTTTGAGTGTAAAGTGTCCCCTACAATATTGGCTATCAGACAAATATGGATCACTTTGGAGAAAAGTGAAATTACATCTTTTGTCACACACTGATGCTGTACTTTGGGGAAGCCCATTGCTGGAAAATTGACAAGAAACTGGTAATGTGGACAGAGTGAATGCATAAGAGGATAATTTGGGTCTCTCAGAGGTTCGGTTTCTGCCATTCCAAGCACTCCAACAGCAGTACACCATACCTTGTCCAGCTGTCTGCCATTACCTTCGGCTTAAGCCTCTCTTGAAGGATTTATTTGATCCTGTTATACTGGAAGCACTAGAGACTCCAGAATTGTTGCAGATATGGAGAGCACTCCATAGGTTCACCTGACCAGTTATAGCTTCTTACGACTTTGTGGCCCAAAAACCCCTCCTTAATTTAGATTGCTAGCAACAAGCATTGAACAAAGATTTGTATATATTCTTGAAAACTAGCCAACGGAGAAATACCTTGCAAAGCATTAAAAACTGTATGTATCTACAGTTGAGGCTGATTCAACAGAAAATTTATATTTCATTCACACTGGTCACTGCACAGCTTACAATGCTTTGCCAAAACAAACTGCTGTTGGAGATGTGGGTCTCCCAGAGCTCAGATGTTTTGGGACTGTCCCAGGATACAATCCTTTTGGCTAGAAGTAGGCAGGAGGATTAATATGATAATGGATATCTCTTTATAAATTACTTCCCAGAACTGTGTTTTGGGATATATCGCATCATCTTGGAAACTTTCCACCTCATGGAAAACTTGTTCTCTAGAGCAGTGCTGGTAGCCAAACGACTCATACTGCTTAGGTGGCAGGGCAGACTGCCTTCAGGGCTAGAAGCTTGGCTCAGCAACTGGGCTGACCTAGCAGCTGAAGAGCAGGTAACATTTCTGAGAAGAAGGACCTCAAACAGATTTGAACAGATTTGGTCCGACTTTTTAGAAGTCTTTGATTAACTCATAGTGGATGGAAACTGAGATAATACTCTCCTCTCCTTCCCTGCTCCACTCCCTTCCTTTCTTTTCCCTCCCTTTTTTTCTTTTCTTATTTTTTGGGTGGAAAATATAAATTAAAAAAATCTTGCATAATTACTCAAATATTGAGGTGAGAGTTTGAGAGCATGAAGTCATATGATTGCTAAATAAAGCCACAAGTCTGTCAGCACTTATTACTTGTGTGTGGGAGGAAAGCATTCATCTTAGTAAGGGCAAACAATCAAGTGACTGGTAACTAAGGGCCCATCATTACATCTGCTTTTCCCTGTGTAGCAAGTATTCATGCTAGTGCTATTGATAGAGCCCTGCGCATGCGATCCGCAAAAATTATCTGCGGATGTGGATATCCGCAGATTTGCAGAGCTCTACATTGGGGGCTGAACTGAGGCTCCGAGGCACCCCCCGTCTGGAGCCCGGTCGGGGAGAGATGCGCTGGCAGCTGTGGGGGGCCATGATGGACCGTCCATCTATCCTGGGTAGGGAGCAGTGTTCCCTCAAATTTTTCCCACCCATGTGCGGAATGAATTTTGTTATGTAAAGCAATATGGAGGTGATGTGAGGGGGTGCAGAAGGGTGCTCTGGGGCTATGATGGGGAGAGAGGACTCCCCTGAGCTCTCTCTCCCCACAGCAGCATCTGGGCTGGGGAAGAAGAGGCGCTTCTTCCCTCTGCGGCAGCTTCGGGGCTAGGGCGGCAGTATAGGTGCTCCTTCCCCAGCAGGTCCAGGCTGGGGCTGGGTTCAGGTCATGGGAGGGCTGCTGTGGCAGAGTTGGGGCCGGGGGAAGGGCGCCCCGGCCGCAGCAGGTTGGGTGCCGGGCTAGGTTGTGGCCTTCCCCGGCTGCGGCAGGTCCCTGGGTGGGCTCCCTGAGCGCCTGTGCTGTGCAAAGAAGGCTGCTGGACGGAGACACAGCTTACAGCGAACTTAGCCAGGGGCCCAAGCAGCCCCCCACCCAGGACATGTGGAGGGACCCAAGGTCTCCACAGCTGCCAGCGCAGCTCTCCCCAGCCGGGCTCCGGCCAGGAAGGGGGGTAGCTTGGAGCCGCAGACCAGCCACAATAACAGCTGGGCAGGCAGCTGTGGGGAGCTGCGGTGGACCCTCCACCTGCATTGGGCGTGGGACCCGAGCAGCCCATGAATCCTGTCCGTACTCCCAAGTCAGGTGGAGGATCCGCGCCGCATTGCAGATACTGTCAGAGCCTTTCCGCATCTGCAATGGTATCTGCAGATATAGTCCGTGGATACCCATGGATCTGCAGGGCTCTTCCTATTGATTTAACTGGGACTATGCATGCTTGGAAGGAGTAAGTGTTTGCAAGGTAATGACCAGAGCTATTTAAAAAAAACCACCCTTTTTTAAATGCAAAAATTGGAGTTTTCTGTTGGAAGTCATTTTCTGACAAACTTTTTCACCTGATGTAATTGATGTCTTCATTCTGATCATTCTTTGCTTTTAAAACAAAGTGAAGAAAAATATATTTCCCTGAGAAGTTAGAAACTGATCCTGATCTGGTTCAAGATGCAACTGTTTACATAGCTATTATACTGAACTGAATAGAAGTCAGTCCTTCAGCTTTCAGGGAGAGAATTCTCAGTGCCTTTTTTTAGTATGAAATATCTATGCTGTTTTCTTAAGTCTAAAGGATTTACAGGTAAAGTGAGTCTCATTTCCCAACAGACAAATAGCATGTGCTTTACAAGGAAAACATCTTGTGTTAGACGACGCTTTCGAGAATTTGTATGGCTGCGGCAGAGACTTCAGAAGAATGCTGTGCTACTGTGAGTGACTTTTTTTTTTTTTTAATTTACCTTCTTCCATCAAATACAAATTTAATACTCTGAAGATGACACGCAGGTAGGGTTTTTATCTGTTCGGAACTATTACTAAAGAATCATATAAGTTAGAGTTGGGCAAGACTTTAGCCCATATACTCTGTATCCTACCAGTGCAAGGTTGTTTTCCACAATATATTTTCTAGTGGTTTGCGGGTACTTCTACACAGTAATAAAAATTTTGCGGCTGACCTGGCCTCTGGGACTGAAAAACCGCTATGTAGCTGTTCGGGCTCAGGCTGTAACCATTGCAAGGTCCCAGAGCTTGGGTTTTAGCCTAAGCCTGAATGTCTACACAGCAGTTTTTCAGCCAAGAACCCAAGCCAGCTGACAGTTTTTTATCACTTTGTAGACGTACCCCTGCCTTGCCTGGAGTTAAACATCTCAAGTAGTGGGGCTTCCACTATTACCTTTTGGTAACTATTCCCCAAACTAGTAAGGCTTAACGTATTTAATCTTATATTTTGTTGTATACAAGTTTAAACAGCTAGTGCTCTTGATGAACCATTAAAGATAACAAAAATGTAAATTACACTGTTCTACATTTTCCTGACCCAACTGTTCATCCTTGGAGTCTAGGTGTCTATATACCAAGGTTCTCATATGGTCCTTATCACTGTGGTATCTGAGCACCTCCCAAAATGATAAAATGTGTACACAAAGATACATTTCTCTCTCTCTCTCTCTCTCTCTTCCCTCCATTCATCAGAGACTGGCTTTGCTTTATATTTGTCCAAGATATTTTTTCCTTTGGCCTGATGTTGTAATTTATCCTCCTAAAATTAGATCACTCGCATAAACTATTTTTCTCAGCCACTTCATTTTTGGTTTTAACTCTGTATTTTATTTTTTAAAGCCAATTACCTGAACTTCCATCTAAAACTCCCTTTTTTAATATGAATAATCCCCATCATGTGGACCATCGTCGACAGGGCCTACAAGAATTTCTTGAGAAGTAAGTACTGCATCTTAGTGTGTTTTTATTGAAGTCACTAATTTGCTGTATTAGACAGCTCATCTCTTGTACGGGAGAGCCATCTTGTGGTGAGCATTATATATTGCTCTTTTAGATTTCCTCTGTCTCTCATGGACACATTTTTGTATATACCACTGCAGCTGAACTGTTGCTACCAAATTTCAGCTGAAGTTCTGCACATTTCAGTGTATTGATTAGAAATTGGCATTTTTGTGAAGCATCACAGTGTTTAAATTATTTCATGGCCTTATTTTGGTTAAAAATGCTCTTCTGGTAAAATCTGTTATCTTTCAAGAATGAGATAACTGTTAAAACAAAGAAACAGGTTTACAGTGGTGAGGAAACTAGTGTTAACACCTCTCTAGCAAACTCTGCTTAAACACAATGGGCTTTGGGAAACACTCTGTAATAAGGAATCATTTAAAAAAAATATCCCTCTCATACTACAGCTGGTTTAGCTGAGCTGGGGTTAATACCTATATTTGGGTCCCCTAGTGTAGATAAGGCAATCTCACAGTTGGCACCATTTTTACCACTTTGCCAAATAAGTTTTATTCCAGCAAGCATAACTAAAACAGTGATCAAAATAATCTCCCAGCAGCACCAACACTCCTTCACCCGAACTGGTGATACCACCAGTGGAAATTTTTTGGTAAATTTCTCCAGTGTAGACTTGGACAGTAGAACCAGGCCCTGTCTCTTCTTGCAAGGGACATGGTTTGTGAAAACATTGTTTAAAGGGATAGAGCAAAAGAATTTTTTAAAATAGTCTCCTTGGCTAGGGTCCAACCTGAGCTAGAAAAAGGTTTTAAGAACGGTTTTAACATGGCATTTAGCTCAACACTCTGGCTGTTTAATAATACCTAGCTCTTATACAACACTTTTCATCTGTAGATCTCAAGCACTTTACAAAGCAGGTTAGTATCATTATCTGTGTTTTGCAGATGGGGAAACTGAGGCACAGAGACCTGTTCAAAATCATCCAGCAGCTAGCTGCAGAGCTGGGACCCAGGTCCCCTGAGTCCAAGCCTAGCATTCTAGCCACTAGATCAGGGTGGGCAAACTTTTTGGCCCGAGGGCCATATCGGGGAATAGAAATTGTATGGCAGGCCATGAATGCTCACAAAATTGGGGTTGCGGTGCGGGAGGGGGTGAGGGCTCTGGTTGGGGGTGCAGGCTCTGGTGTGGGGCGGGGGTGAGGAGTTTGGGGTGTAGCAGGGTGCTCTGGGCTGGGACCGAGGGGTTCGGAGGACATGAGGGAGATCAGGGCTGGGGCAGGGGTGTGGGAAGGGGTGCAGGTTCCAGCTGGAGGGTGTGCGTTCTGGGGTGGGGCTGGGGATGAGAGGTTTGGGGTTCAGGAGGGTGCTCCAGGCTGGAATTGAGGGGTTTGGAGAGCAGGACGGGGATCAGGGCTGGGGCAGAGAGTTGGGGCATGGGGAGAGGCTCAGGAGTACAGGCTCCAAGCGGCGCTTACCTCACCTAAAGTGACTCCCGGAAGCAGTGGCATCTCTCTTCTCCGGCTCCTATGCAGAGGGGTGGCCATGTGGTTCTGCAAGCTGCCCATCTGCAGGCATGCCGGAGGGGTTATTGGAGCACGTAGGAGCCGGAGCGGGGCCATGCTGCGCCTTCCAGTACCTGCGTGGTGCGGCCCATGACCCAGCGCCCCGGCTGGAGCGCCGGAGAAGCCCCTGACCCAGTGCCCTGGCTGGAGCGGGGCTGAGCTGCATAGTGTGGCCCTGACCCTGCACCATGGCCAGAGCGCTGGAGCAGGGCCGAGCTGCGTGATCTGGCTCCTGACCCAGCACCCCGGCTGGAGCGAGGCCAAGCCATGTGGTGCAGCCCTGACCCTGTTCCCCAGTGGGAGCTCACGGGCCAGCTTAAAACGGCTCACGGACCCATGGTTTGCCCACCTCTGCACTAGACCAACCATGTTTGTACCATCTTGTGGCTTTTTCTACCATTTGTAAAATGTCCTACCATTGCTGTCACTGGTGCAGCTCCACTTGTGGCTGCAGTGGTAGGAGCACTAGTAAGTCAGGCTGCTACCAGCCACCAGCTTTGTATCCATTGTTTTGTTTAGAGCTACTCTGAGCATGGGTAGATGACATGAGAGTTACAATGCTAGTCTCCGTAGAACTTACCAGTGTGGACCTCTACTAGTAGTAGCAAAGGCAGGAATTTTTAAGCAAGTTACTATGCTTTTTGGTGCATGCTCTTCCTGGCCAGTGTCACGTAGCTTTAAGTGGAGTCCTTTGCTCCTAGTTTGGGAAGAGCAAGGGAAGATCTGTGTTAGCAGTGTGCTTATTAACTGGCAAGAGGGTGTGTGTCTACAGTGACCCCATTAGTCATTTCAGGAACAGTCTTGTCTGTTCCTGCATAGAGTCATATCTAATCTTTGTTGGCCAGGACTTTAGTCATGACACTGCTTGAGGGTACATGACACTAATACAGAGAGTGGAGGAGGATTTAGGGATTGCCCCTCAACCTCACTGATTAAAAACAACTCAAGAGTTGGGAATACTGATGGTTTGGACAAAGCCTGTGGTTGTTCAGGTATCCATGTGTGAGCTCTCAGCTTTCTCTGTGCCATGATGTGGATAATTGTTATTTTTTAAAAATACTCTAATTTTAAAATGAAACTTGCAGGAATGGTGATCAGCCCAAACTGCTCCAAAGTGACTTTTATTACAGGACACACAGTATTTCCATCCAGTGGCTATGTTTCCAGAAATGACATTAAAACAGAAATGTACTTTCTTTCAGCTTTTTGGATACTTGTAGTTAAACTGAGTACTGGGATAGGAGAATGTTGAGCATTTCAAGCATATTGCTCCATGAACATTAAAATGATTAGTGTTCGGTGCATCAAAGTTTTTAAACTGGGTTTTTCCTCTTATAGTAATGATTTAAATGTTTGTGCTTCAGTGCTGCATGAAAGGTGGCATCGTTCTCCCAGACATTCTCAGCCACAGGGGAAAACTAGACTTGAAAGGAGTTTTTAAAAATATGGTTGTGTTAGGATAAATTGGCTTGGCATTGACATCCTGTGGCGCTGCCCTCTGCTGGATGGAATGTCAGACGTCCCAGTTTGCAGAAAAGTTCTCTCCATTAGCTGAACTAGAATGCTGCTCCGGACGCCTCTATTTTGGAGATTGTGAGTTTTTTCTTTTTTGGAACATAATGTCATGAATTCTTTCCCTGAAGTTGTATTTATGTGACTCGTTGACAAGCATGAGATCTGCATAATTCCAGCACTGGATCACTGCAGATTTTTTTTTGTATGACACATGCTCCAACAATTTAAAATAGTGGCACTGACATATGGTTAGTCTGCGGCCTTTCAGATTCCTCTGTCTTGATTTTATGTACATTTATGGACTTTTTTTTTTTTTTTTTTTTTTTGACATTGCTTAGTACTTTAGGTCTAAATTCTGCCCCACAGTGCCTATAGCACAGAGCCCTCAGCAGCTCCCTAGGGCCGCCAGGCTGCGCATCTGTAAACACCCACTTCCTTTGGGAGACGGAACATCCTTTGAGACAGCAAGGTAGCACTTATACAGATGCTCTGCGCTTTTATACACCCCCACACAGCAGTTTGGTGCTTCCAGTGTTCTAGGGGGAGCAATAGGGGAAATCAGTCATGGAGAAACTGAATGGGACCCTACAGGCCAAAACAGCAAAAGTGAGCTATTAGCCAGGGCAAGGAGACAGGTGCCTGTCAGGCAGAATGACACAAAGCGCGCCTCCCCCCCCGGGCCTGGCAATTTCTTCTGGGAGCGAGCAGAACAGGGATCACAAGCCACACGTGCTAACCAGCTTGAGGAAGATGGGGCCATGGTAAAATTTTCAAAAACCCTCCTTGAATCTTAGGCTTCTAAGTCTCTTCTGAAAATGTGACCTATGCTCCTAAATCACTTATTTGCTTTTGAAAATGTAATGCACCATCCCTAGCTCTTTTCTTTTTTTTTCCTCTCCTCCATCCACCTCTCTGTGTGGGAAGGTTACTGCAGCAGCTCCCAGGGCACCCACGGAAGACAGAGGGGCGAGAATTTATGGAGGGCTGGTGGGGAGAGGAGGCTCATTTGCATGAGGTTCCTACCCTGCACCGTTGAAGCACTCTGTACTACCCAGCTGGAGAGTGGATGTGGATCTTTGTTGTTCCCCACCTCCACACACCATCCTCTGGATTAGTTAACTCTGAACAGCTAGTTACTTAGACATACAGGGTTTCTGCAGCTCTTCCTGATGCATAAATCAGGGCCAGGATTTGACCCTCAGTTTGAAACAGAAGTAAAGCATTATAATTCATGTTGGAAGATGAGGTTGGATGAATCTGGCTTTATCATATATTTCCAGCACTGATCCCATTTGTTTTATAGGGGATTATCATTTTGATTGACAAAAGAACTGTATAACTCAGTCCTTGTTACTGTCAAGTTCAGTGTTTGAGAACTCTGCCTCCATTAGCTAGACGTCAGATTGCTAATTTTCAGTCATCAATTGCTTTTTGGGAATGAGGAAAACTACACATTTCCCATTGGAAATATTCCTGAAGACATTGTGATGCTGATGAATTCTCCTTTAAATTCAAACAAGAAAGCTTATTACTGAATTGAAAAAAAATCAAAAATTATCTTTACTAATACTAAGTTTTGTTAGACCCTCTTCCTTTTCACACATTTGTTCTGCACAAAACTTAATTTTGGGGCCTAAAATTACCTAAAATGATTATTTGCATTCCTGTTTATAATAACTCCAATATGTATTTACCAAAAGCAATTTATTGTATTTAAGTTGCATTCCATTATTTTGCTTTAATTGAATGAAACTGGAGTTATTTGCTCATACCAATGTGTGGTTTAGAAAAAAAGGTAAATATCCATTAGTAATCTCTTGAGAGTGGCTGTTCCTGGAAATTACAACTGGGAAACATGCTTTAATATTACATCTCCTGACAAGAGATTAATATGGAAATAGATTTAAATAATGTTTTTAAAAGTCCACTTCTGATTCGCCAAACCAGTTCCTAATCCTGCCTCCCTACCTTCCATGCGTAAATATTATGTGTGTAGTCCCAATGGGCCTGGTTCACTTTTGCCCTGTACCTTGTGTAGTCATATCCACTTTGCAGTGATGCAAATTAAACACTAATATTCTGATCTGGTTGTACTTTACTCTCACTTTGCACTGTATAAATGACTACACAAGGTACAGAAAAATAGTGAACCAGGTCCATTGACTACCTGTAAGGTTTACTCAGGCTAATAAGGGATGCAGAATTGGGCCCCATCTTTCTATTAGCATTATTCTTAATAGAATGCTCCAAATATTTCAAATTTGATGAGTTGTGCTGAAATGAGTAACACTTAGTATGGGATCCAGCAGCCCCTCGTAGCTGCTCTATTTAGTTAAATTCTCTTTCATATTCCCAACTAGCACCTGCTGCCTTTCACACTGGCCTATTTTCAGTACTGTTTCCTCTTTTATAAAAAGTATGAAGAAATATAGGACATTTTGCAAATGAGGAAATAGAGCTTTTTTGACTGTGGCCTGTATTTCCCCATTCTCTGTGTTTGAATATGTGTGTGTGTTCAATAGAGGGCACCAGAACACAGGCTGTGATCAGTTGTTTCTGGTAAGTTTTATTTTTCCCCCTCTCGTGATCTGATGTAAGTGGGCAGAGTAAATTTGCTGAAAACGAAATCAGAGTGTTAACCTTCCACACACATTCAAGTGGGCATCTGTCATTGTATTAGGTTACAGTAGATACAGGAAATCTTTAGTTAGGATTAAGTTGTACTGTTCAGCCATATGCTGTTCTCCTCCAGCAAAACAATGTATAATATACCTAATAAAATCACATTGAAGAAAACCAGATTTTGGCCTTTGTCCAAATAAGACACACCACATGTTTTGCCTTTTGTAAATGTTCTCTCTTCAGCTTGGGCGAGGGAACAGTCCCCATGTAGCATACAGCATCTCCTCAAAAGCTATGTGCTTTCTTTTGTGTATCAATTGGAATTTTATTAGAGGTCTGCTCGGGTCTAATTTTAAAGGCCATCTAGACCACAGCTGACCTGAATCCACTCCGAATCTGAGAGTCTCAAGTCATTTTCATAATTGACCTGACCCTTATAGTCAGGCCATGTCAGGTTGCAAGGTCAGGGATGGAGTGGCAGGAACCAGAGCTAGCATAGCAGCATGTCCAGGATGCTGCAAAGAGACCCAGGTGTTTCTGCCATTCAGAAACCTGGCCCACACCCCTTCTCTCCCCTGCAGCTGCGCCAAGAAGCCCAGGGTTGCCCATATCTCAGTGGAGCCTCAGTCCCCCAAACTCCCAGCCAGGGCAGCCACACGGTAGGACAGACCCATTGCCAGGCACAGGGCAGCTCCCCTTCTCTCCTCCACTGCCACCTCCTGCCTGGCCCTATTGCAGGGTGGGTGGGGGCATGGGCCCAGGGGTGATGCAGGGAGGGTACCCATCTGCAGATCCCAATGAAAGCCTCCTGCTGTGCAGGAGGGGTGAGGTGCAGGGCAGGCAGTGCCTGGTGTGGGGTCCCAGCCAGCCTGTTGTTTCTCTCTGTTCACACCTGAACCGCACCCATGTGTGTCTTAAGGCAGCTGATGTGAAGACAGCACCACCTCTCCTGGTGGCAGCACCTCCACCAGTCACGGACCCATGTAGACAAAGGACTGTTTACCACCACCCTACCAAGCCATCCCTACGGCTGCCTGTGACCCTGCGCCTGCCCCAGTCTGCTCTGGCCTAATTTTAAAGCCTCACCCGAACCCAATCTGAGCATGTCAACTCATTTTCGTCTTCAAACTGACCTGAACCCAACACCTATAGTTAGGTCCCATTGGGTTTCGGTCGGGTTGCAAGACTCCGTATTTTATGCCCTCTTTCTGTAAAGGTCGAGATGATATAAATTTTTACCAAGACTGCTTACAAACCAAGATCCTTGTGACAACAAATAAAAAAGATTTTATTATCTCTAATTCAAACATAGGGCCTGGTTCCACAAACCCTTACTCATGTAAGGGAGTTCTTATGTGAGAGTAATGACTACTCACATGGGGAAAGGTTTGCAGGATTAGGACATTAATTTCTATCCTAGGTAGGCATAGGAAAAGTTTGACTTTCCTTTAAATCTGCCTACTCATTTTTTTTCGGGTGATACTAGAATCATAAGTGTGAGCTGTGATTTTTTTTTTTTTTTTTAAATAGACTAACTGTGTGGGCCAGATTTTGATCTCATTACCGTAGATTTACACCAGAGCTGCCGAGGTCAGAATCTGTTCCTGTATTCATTGAATATTGTGATAATTGCTGAATGGCTAAAAATTGCACACATGGTTAGTCAGTGCTGCCGCATCCTAATTGTATGTTACCTCCCCCTGCCTCCTCCACTTCTTCCTGCCTAGTTGTTTGTCTCATCTTCATGTCATGTCTTGTCGTTTAGACTGGACGCTCTTTGGGGCAGGGACTGTCATTTTTTATGTGCTTGTACAGCACCTAGCACAATGGGGTTCCAACCTAGTTGGGGCCCCTGAGGGCTACTGTAATAATATTCACCAATACTAACAACAACAGGTGACGAAGCTTGCATGTCCTTGTTTGGAGGTATGAATATTTTGAACATAAAAACAAAAAGTTAGAACTTGGATAGTGCAGACACTTTATTTTTCATTTTGATTGCTTTTTAATTACATCCTTCAAGCAATATAAATGGCTGGTGCAGAAGGAAAAAAAGCAGAAGTTGTCATTTCTCAATTAAAGAGTAGACCAGGCATTCCAAGGGCATACCTAGGTGAAGAGTGCGTATATGACTGCTCACATGTTGGCTTACAGTGGTTGGTAAAGAACTCTAAATGTTTTCCCTTACAGATGTGGTGTGTGTGATTGGTTCAATGAACATCTTTCTCTAATTCTTCCTCTCTGTGTGTCTTCACTCATTTAACCTCCAGATGGCACTATTAAGCAGAAGAGAAAATAACTGTGAAATAATGAGTCCAATGTACAGTAAAATTGGAAATTGAATTATAGCTGCTGAAAAAGGACAGTAGCCTTGAGGTTCTGATCAACCTGTACCCTTATCAGTTTTGTTTGCTGTTGCCATGTGTTAGGTTACCAGCAAGTTAATAATAGTGCTTCAGCAGTTCAAGGCTTAGTAGAATTGCTGTGGACATGAAATAAAGCTAAAATGAATTTGTGTCCAATATCATTGACATTAGTGCTCATTACTTCTGTGGTGTAAAGCCTCAAACAATCTAAAATCAATTTTAAAGATTATCCATTATTTTATAAAGAAAAGAAAATACATTTCAAGCAGCAACAAAGCTGCAAGTATAGCGTAATCTCATGAACAGTTAGTTACTTGCGCTTTAGCCTGGGTGGCAGGAAGCTACTAAAGGTACAATACAGGAAAATCTTTAGGGAGACTAAAGCTTATGCACGTTGAATTTAATGGGCTGGATTTTTAGTATATTACTCTGAATTAGAAATGCAGACATTAGTATTGCAAAAATGTGAATCTCCTCACTGTTATCTGTTTTTAAACCTGGAACATAAATCCCAGTAAGATTTACTTTAAGGAAACAAAAGGAATGAGTTTACGCCTCCAGTGCTTACGCTATGAATCTGTATTAATTGTGTGGTATGGTTGGGGTTTTTTTTTCCTTTTTGTTTCATGATGTTTGTGTCATTTCTTGTTTGGGATTTCACGTTGACCAGGAGTGGCCAATGAATGATGGCTTTTCAAACTGTATTCATGAAGTTGTTGCTGTCGAGGAGGGAGGTGTGTGGGTTTGTAGGTTCTGTGGCTTGATTCATTTTTGTACACTATTAGGTGGTTTCTTTTGGGTTACTGAGAAGATATTTTTAAATGTACTGTGCATTAATACTTTGTAGGCATGGATTTTAAGAAAGACTATATTTGCAATGTCTATTTTTAAGAAAATTATCAGAATAAAAGCTGAGTTTTATCAATGTTTAAAAATGTCCTTATCTTGGACAGTAGCCAAAAGTGATCTCTGTTGCAGCCCCACTCTCTCAGATATATATAATTTCACATGGAATGTGATAGATCATTATGGGCCACTGCAAATACTTTTCATTACTGCAAACTTATCAATTTCAAGTGTGTGTGCAAACACACACAATACCCCAAAAATTAAAGTTTAATATTATAGGTCTATTTTCATTTTGCTTTCCTTTAACAGAAAGACAGAAATCCTTAAGTATATTACCATAATTAAAAATTATTAGTATATTGGTCACAATAGAGAACAATTTTCAGAGTTCATTTATATTTAAAATATTACAGTCCAAACACATGGTTAAAATTGGAAGAACCAGTCTGTTATACCCTTCATGTTAATTAGGGTATTTATAATACAGTTGATTTTTATTTATTTTTGCTTTCACCAGTTCTTATGTTATTGTCTTGTATCCGATTATATTCAGTAATGTTGCCAAATAAATGGAAAAGATATTGATAACTAAAAACTAACTTAAATATTTGTAAGTAGGCGAACATTAATTCTGAACGGTTCTGGCTTGCTTAAATATACTGCAGTAAATTTGCACGCAATGTTAGTTGTTAGTGTCATAGGCCTTATATTGCAAATGCTGAGTATTCCCATTGAGCTCAAAAAGACTACTCCCATGAGTAAAGTTATGCATGCACATCAGCATTTTGTAGATATAGACCCTTATTGTCGTCTGCTGATCATGTTAGAATAGATCTATTGTGTAATTCGTTCCTTATACAAATATTGCAGGAGCGTTGCATTTTCAGAGTAGCAATGCTAATACTCAGATTTCAGTCCTTGTAGAGAAACTCTTAATTTTCCAGTTTTTTTGAATGCATTGTACTTGGATTACACAGTTCACATGATTAAACAGGTTATGCTAAATGCATTTGAAGGCTTATTTTCACAAACATAAACTGCAGTTGAAGACAGACTTTTTCAAAAAACAGCTAAAATGAAGAGTATTGTCAGAACTTACTGAAAACATTTTATAAGCAGATTTAAATCAATGTACATCAATGGCATTTTTACTATTCCTTAAATATATATAAATTTGTAAAAGTGTAAATATGTACTTCTAGTTTTTGTTGGTGCACATGCATTCTATTTCACAAGTATGTCGAAGTCCTGACTTTTCATGCTTCTAAACTCCTTTACCTTCTTCCACTCCCCCAAGAGAAATCAGGCAATTGAAATTTTAAAGTAGTTTAGTATTTTTAAATATAGACAATTCTTGAATGTAGACCAAATTTCCATAAGTGCATGTGCCTTTGCCCCCCCTTACAATCATTAATTGATCCACATGGTAATAACAGATGGTTAAATGGAAGAAACGCCCTTGAAGTTATTCTTAAAACAGATGTTCTTAACTATTAACTTCATGTTTTTACTCGCCTAAAATTCCAGATAATGTAATAAAAAGGTAACACATGCCTAATCATTTTATTATGTGCAGTGCATTCTGAAGCTAATTTGGGATTCATTTAAAAGCAGGACACCTTTGAGAAATTGTTCTAGTCATTGTGTGTTTTTCTTTTTTTAAAGGATCCTACAAAATGCATTATTGCTTTCGGACAGTAGACTTCACCTCTTCTTACAGACTCAGCTAAGTCCAGAAGATATTGAGGCTTGTGTATCTGGACAGACAAAATATTCCGTTGCTGATGCGATTCATAAGTTTGCCTCTTTGAAACGACGTTTTCCTATTGAAGAGGAAGAGAGAAAAAGAGGAAAAAATGATGCAGATTCTGATTCAGAGAGGTTATTTTCTTCCTTACATTCCGATATACATACATATATACATACACAGACTTCACTTTTTGTTGATGTAATACTAAGATAATGAAAAAATTAATTGACTGAGATTTTATTGAGCTGTGACAGCTCATCATAGAAGTCTTCACACACACCTCCACACTGAATTAATGAATGCAGTAGAAATTCAATTATCTGCATTCTGATTATGTGAATTTCATTTAGTCAGACTTGAATTATTCGCGTTTAAATTATCTTGCTAAAAAAAATATCCAACTGCACTCCAAATGGCTAATTAAAAGTCCAAATTTCCTGTCTCTCTTTGTGACTGGAGATAATTAAAGTTCTCCTCTGTTACTCAGGCTTCGAGTGTGTTGTGAAAACCAATTTCCTTTCTTTATTTTTTATTTTTTTTGTCCCCTTCTCTGTAGTTCATCCTCCGGGCTTGGACACACCAGTGATGACAGCATTTCACATAGATGTAAAGCAAGCACAGTCCCCGAAGAATCCTGAAAAATCATTTGTATATTGCCATCTTAAGACCAGCAAAATAATGTGTTCTCTCTCAATTTTCAAACAGCTTTGAAACTGTTTCTTTGTTTGTTGCTTTTATTAAATTGCACTGATTTATATTTACATGTCGCCTACTGTATTTAGGTTTATGCAGCCATTAAAATCTTGACAAATATTGGGCTATTGTTGCTTTATTGCCAAGTATGGCTGATAAAATATTTCCCTGGGTGACGCTGTATTTTAGATCTTAAAAAAGTAAAGGTATTTTACATTAGTTTAAAAGTTGTGTATTAAATTAAAATATACTCAAAGCAACTTTGTGTACTTTATACCAGAGAAGTTTCATTCTAAACAGTTGTGTAACATTGGTAATGAAGTTATATAGACCACAGTATTAACTTTTTAAAACAGCATGGTGACTTAAGGAAAACAGAATCTGTACTATATTTGTTGCTGACCATTGAAGATATAGACTTTCTCCAATATTTATGGAAAACTTGCTCTTATCATGCACAAGAGCCAGAGGCCAACATTTTCAAACATAGATGCCTAAAGTTAGGCACATAAATGTGAAATGATTTCCAGGGGTGCTGAAAACCTTCAGCTCTCATGGAAGGTAGCAGGAGTTATGATTGCTCCCTCCCTGTGAAAATCTGGCCCCACTGAAGTCAATGGGGCATTTTGCACTGACTTCAACGGAGCCAACATTTCACTCTCGGTATCAAACTGAGGGACCTATGTCTGAAAATGTTAGCTAAGTTGTTCTAGATTAACATTTTAAAGGAAGTGAAACTGTCTTTCCAAAACAGGGCTGCCCGGCCAGGGGAGGGCGGCAAGTGGGGCAATTTGCCCTGGGCCCCAGAGGGGCCCCCACGAGAGTTTTCAGCAGCACTTTGGCGGCGGGTCCTTCAGTGCCGCCGAACACACGCGGAGTGAAGGACCCGCTGCCACAGACCTGCCGCTGCTTCTTCCGCTCTGGGTCTTCGGCGGCAATGGTCCTGCCGCTCCATGTCTTTTGGCAAAGTGCCCCGAAGACCCCAGGCCCCCTGAATCCTCTGGATGGCCCTGTTCCAAAAGGCTGATAGTCACATAGCTATAACACATTGTTCAAATATAGAACGCTAAGCTGTTGGGTACAAACTGAAATAACTGGAGTTTTTTATTTCACTTTTACTGTAGTCAACACATTGAAATATTGACTTTTTCACAAATGGCAGGCCTGGACACAACTTTTTAACCACAAACATTTGTTATAATCTACTTTGCTCTTTATAGCAGCAACTATGAGTTGGCTTGTCTCAGAGCCTGTCAATACAAGGAAAAAACCATTGAAAAGATGCAAGAATAGAATGGTCTCCTGTGTGTCACCCACTAAATTTGTTAGTCTCTAAGGTGCCGCAAGTAGTCCTGTTCTTTTTGCGGATACAGGCTAACACGGCTGTTACTCTGAAACCCATTAAAAGAACTGCTAAAAAAAAATTAAAGATGTTTCAATGTTTGTTTATATTTGATGTTTAACTGTTATTAAAAACAACGCAGTGGGTCTGATCCTATTCCCATTGAAATAATGGCAAAACTCCCCTGGATTTCAGTGCTGCAAGTTCAGGTCCAGTATGGATTTTGTCTCTGACAAAGATGCGGTAGTTAGTATCTTTTAACCTGTGAATTACAGAAACAATATATAATTAATTGGCCAGCTAATAAAAGTTAGTGTGGATGTGTTTTTAAATCATCCAGCTTGGAATCTGTATAGTTTTAGAAAGGTGTATCTTAAGATCTTGAGGATAACATCTCATCTCTTAGGTAGTTACTCTGACCCAGTTTTCTCTTCATGGTAGCACTTTCATAAGATAAATATCTGTTTCTTTTGCTCAGTTTTGTTGAATTGCACAAATATATCTAGTTGCCATCTCTGCTTGTGTGTAGAAGAGTCAACAAAATATTTTCATATCACAGCACTAGCATTAATTAAAGCAACAAGTTATCATGGCAAGATAGCTGCTATTGCAAAGTGCAGACTTTTTTTGGAATATGTTGCCTCATTGATAGACTTATTATTTAGCAAAGATGCCCAAAACATCAGTGAAAAAATTTTGAAATGAACAAAAACTGAGAACTGGAATAATTTTTAGAGAAGGAAATTAATTATCACTTTGTTTACCATACTATTGGGGGTTGGGTTTTTTTTTTTTTTTTTTAATGTTGAGCTAGATCATTGAATGCACTTTACGCTTTGTGGCCTGCTAACACACATCCTGACTGTTTGAAAGTAAAACAAATGTAAGAGTTGAATCTTTGTGACTACTTTCTATAATTCAGGGATCTTGTCTTTTGTGTATTAAAGAGATTTTGCAAAGCAGCCTGTTTCAGTGATAAATACTTGGGATTCATAATAATTGTATTGTTATTAACTTTATCACACTCTTCGCAAGTTATATCTGTGCTCTAAAATCTATTGCATTACCTTCTTCCTATCCTGCATGGAAATTAATTTAAAATGTTACTCTTTTGAGTTCTCTGTATACCTATTATTAGTGGAAACGTTCATGTTAAATGATAATGAAGAATATTCTGTTCTAGGATTTGTTATGTAGCAAGAAAAAATTGTAAACATTGTAAATGTTTTAGGATATGTTTATTTTGTGAAATTTAAATATAAAACTTCTTAAAATTTTTGATTAGTGTGTGTTGTGATTTTAGCACTACATCAAATATTGTTTTTCTACAAGAAACATCTTTTTGAGGTTTTGATTCTTGGTTTTTGTTGTTTTTGACTATAAGTGACATTTCTGTCTAGTTTTTCAGTCAGGGTTTTTAATGTGCCACTCCTGCATCCAAAACCTTACATCACTTTAATTGTTCCTCTTTTGCTGCTTTGCTACACTTACACTTTTATAAGAAAGTTTAGTAGAAACAGAACTTTAAGTAATTAAATGACAAAAATAAATTGCTCTGTTTTAACTTGTAAATGAGATTTATTTTATTTTTAAAATCCATTTCCTAATTTATTTTTGTCATGACTTTTAGTAACTCTCCACAGTTTTCTGTTTCTCACATATTTTTGTGTTTGCTATGTTGTTAAACAAACATAAATAGCTCCAGTCATTTACATTTTTGAATTGTAATGCATATTTAACTTAAGGATATTCTAAATTAGCATTCCAACAACCTGTTACTCATAATGCAACTGAAACATTTCTATAAACAAGGTAACAAAAATCCTCTTTTAAAAGAAAACAATTCATTCAATAACAGACAGCTCAGTTTTTATAAACATTAAGAGTAAGAAACTTGACAGTTATTTTCTCAACACACATTTCTAAATTCTGTACCCCCCTTTTCCAAATTCTGTGCATTTTTGTTTCTAGAAATATTTTTGTGATTTGTTGAAGATAGGTTTTCAGAACTATATTAAAAAGTATCCAATTATATTTGTGCCATTATCTGTTTGTAATACAAGAAGCGTGTAAAGTTAGCAACCCTTTTAAGGGCTGGGTAAAATAAAACCATACGTTTCTAAGTAGTTATAACAACAGTAGTAGGATCAATAATGATGATCAATGTTTATCCCAAAAAGGTGGGGTTTTTGTTGTTGTTAAACTACTTTTACAATGCTGTACTCTTTCTTTTAAACACAAAAATGTAATTCAGTACTTCCACTGTCAAGACTGATTCTGCTCATGAAAGGCCTTCAATACTTAAAGATAGACTTTCCCTCTTAAAATTAAAAATATTCCATTGTAGGTTAAACTGCTTTTTTGCCTATTTGAATAAACCATATTTAGAAGATAACTGAATTATCTTTTGTAACAGGAACCAAAAATACTCCTTTTGGTTTGGAACATTTAGAGTTCTTGAATTGTGAGATACCCATAACGTATATGTATATATTTCTAAGTATTCCTAATCCTATCTATTTTCCATGAGCAATTATACAATATTATGTTTTGCAGTTTTGCTATTTTATTGTAGGATTGCTGGTGGAAAGTTAAATAATAATACCTGGTTGATACGATAACTCTACAATCTAAGTTTGCAATTACAATATATACTACTTAAAATCATCATCTACAGTTTGGCAAATACAAAACTGTTCCAGTTCCATGAGGAAATCTCTGCAAGTACTAAGGCAAAGCTGAGCACATCTACTGGAAATCGTATTTAAAAACCTGCACATCAGAAACTTTCCCAACCCAAATATACTTTCCAAAACCTTGCTCTCTCTTGGTAGCTGTATGTTAGTAAGCGGTTCCCCTTGCCTAGAGAATGGCAAACCTTTCTTTAACTGATCCTGTAACTAAACCTTTTCCTAATTGTTAGGAACACAGTTCCCCCAGTTTTTTTACATTTGCCACCAATTGATCTAGCAGCACAAACTCTTCCAGCGCCTGCTCCTTTCCTCTCCTTGCCTGTGCTCTCCCGCAAGGCCGCCGTGAAGCTTTCAAGCTACCTTTTCCTGCCATGAATTCCTAACTTTATAAATTCCCCTCACTAGCCATCTGGCTCCATGCTAAGAGGCAAACAGTTCCTCCAACAAGTGCCGAGTCATCAGCAGCCTCCCCCCCGCCCCCCAATCGCCTCCTGCCTTTCCTCCTGGAGGCAGCATTGGCAGCCCTTTCAGTTGAGTTTTGCTAGTTTCTTACCTCAGGGCCTTCATCCTCTCTTCCCCCCCACCCCACTTGCTGTAGCTTTTCCTGCAGCTGCAAGCCCAGACTGACTGTGTGTGCAGGGGGCTCGCGCGGCAGCTCGCTCCCTCCCCGCCCGTGAGTGTGTGTTCCAGGCGCCTCCATGCGCCCGGCCTCTGCCGGGGGCTGTTTGTCAGGTAAAGAAGCTCGCCGGCCTTGATCCGGTAACTCGTAGCAACCGCAACCCATAGCAACAGTGGGGGAAGGAGGGGGGGGGGGCCGGGATGGAAAAGGGAGGGGAGGGAGACGCAGCAAGTTGCCGCTTCTCCGCCCCCAGAGCCAGAACCCCGGAGTCTCGTGCGTGAGATCTGGGTCTCCACACCCACCCGCCCCCACTTGAAAAATACAAAAGCACCAGGAGATGCTGCCGCCTGGGGGGGGGGCGGGCGAGAGGGGGGAGCCAGCAGCATCCCCCTCAACACCCAAGGAAGCAGAGTTTGGAGGAGCGTGGTGGTGGTGGTGGGGGGGGGGTGCCTGGGGAGCTCTGCAGGGATCGAACATTTTCAGGGCGCTGCTGATTTATTTTTAAATGTATCTTCCTCCCCCCGCCCCGAATGTAAAACAAAAGGCTGGGAGGGGGGCGCGTGCGTGCGAGCCAGGCTGGGAGAATGGGAGGCTGCCTCTAGTGCCAGCTCCTGGGCCGGTGGGATTCTTTGTTAGGCAGAAGCCCAGGGGGCTGGGCTCCTCGGGGCAGGCTGGAGGAGGCTCCGAGCCAGAGGAAACCGTGTTGGTGTTGTTTTTTGGGGTGTGTGTGTGTACAGGAGTGCGGGATCCGAAAGGAGTGTGCCGGTCCCTTCGTTTTGGGGTAGCCCGCTCCTCTCTGCAGTTACATTTCAAATCCCAATCAACGCAATTACCAGAGCGTGGCCAACACTTTCCTGTTTGCTGCCCTCAATATCCCCACCTTCCATCAAATCTTTATGGCTTTATCTAGTTGCAGCGACACTTGTGCCCCCACGAATTCTTTCCCCCGGGACTGGAAGGAACTGATGCTTTGTGAGGTGGGTTTTTTGTTTTTAAGTAAAAGACTAGCAAAATAACCTCTGTGCATTGCTCACATGACCACAAGCCAATGCAATTTGGTCAGTCCTTCCTTTACATTAGATTAGAAAACCTAGTGCCTACAATGGGAGTGCAGAGTCTGAGACTCTGCTGCGAAGAGAGCATCGCCTCTGTGCATGATGATGGGGAGACTCTATCCTGCCTGGGCATGAGCCAGTCACTGCTTCCCACCACCAAGTTTGCCTGACCCGATTGGGCCGAGGGACCTCTTGGTACCTCTGTGTGTAATGCACCTACCGGCCGGAGGGAGGCGCTGCCAGGCGGAGAGCCCGCACGGGGAGTTTGAAGGGGCTGGGAGCAGAGCCCAGAGCTGAGCCGCCGCCACCTGCCCTTCCCTGGGACATTCCACTCCAGCAATCTGTTCCCCAGCCCCTCTTAACAATGCATTAAATCTCTGTGGTGGGTGACAGGGCCCTTCTGGTTTGTATGGGACCCTCCCAAGAGGTGGAGATTAGGAGTATGCACCAGACACAGAGAGCTTAATGAGTTCATTGCATTTAAAACACACAGGCACACACACACAACCCAGCCAGTTCCCAAACCTGGGCATCTCTGTAGCCAAGGAAAAGGATCCATTGCTACAAAATACATATAGATCCACCTTCCCCATGTGCAGTGGGGTGTTAGATTGTGTGTGAGCAGAGACAATGGCTTTCTGAGGGGCCCACTCCTTAATCCTCCCCCCCATACACACACAGCAGCTCTAAGCCCTTTAATTAATTATTTTTTTTTAACAAAAGCAATTACAGAAAAGTGAAAATCTAACGCGTGACATTTAACACTTCGCTGTGGCAGGCAGGCTGCCTTTAAATGGGGGCCTTTCTGCGGAACAACAAGAGCCAAAAGGCCCTGTGTCGTGGAGTAATGTAAGACACAATCTTGCCTGCAAATGCACAATGAATCGGGAAGGATTTATGTAATTAATTGACCAGTCTTAACCTGTTATCGTGATGTAAGGAATTTGGAACTCATTAATTTGGGCTCTGACAGATTTCATATTAGAGCTGGCAAATATGGATTGAACCTCTTATTCTTGCAGCAGCTGGAATTTCCATGACAGTGAGGATTAGTGAAGAAGACCTATTGCTGGAGTCAAACTGCCTCTTTTGTAATCAGCAGCCCTGCTCTGCGTTAAAGGGATAATGGGTGATAGGGGAGACAAAAAACGTGTGTGTGTGCGTGTGTGGGGAGGGAGAGAAGATATTACCCTGGTGGTGTAGGGAAGAGTGGCCCTTTTGCTCACTCTGCTAATATTTATATAGGTCCCAAGCATTTGCAGCTGAATGAAAACCTTAATACCCATCACAACGAGAGTGCAGCTACCCGGAGCTAAAAGGAGAGGACAAGGCCACAGGCTGAAGATGTTCTGGGGGAAGTTTAAGGTTTAAAATGTGAGGAGGCAGGCGTTTCTGCAAAACATTCTCTGCCTGTAGCGCACAGCTTGAGAGTCAAAGGCTGCAGAAGCCAGGAGATTCTAGGTTTAGGCCAAAAGGGAGTTGGTGCAATGCTTTAATTGTAAGTGAGCACACCAGGGCAACTCATAATGCAGGCTGGCCTTCCCTGGAGCACACTTACTGTCTCCTAGACAGTGGGCTACACACAGTCTTGTGCAAAAATAATGAATCTGTTGAGGTTCCTGTACTTTAATATGTGCCTTAGTCCCTCTGTGCAGAATTTATGAGTCATCTCTTAAGCAGTGTGAAAAGGTAGTTTAATGGTTAAGGGATTGGATCAAGAGATCTAGGTTAAATTTCTGGCGTGTCCACAGACTACTGGTGTGACCTTAGCAAAGCTTTTAATTCGTCTGTGCCTCAGTTTCCTATTTGTAAAACAGAGGATAATAATACTGCCTTTCCCACCCTTTGTCTGTTTTCCCTATTTAGGGACTGTCTCTGACTATGTGTTTGCACAGTGTCTAGCATAAAGAGGCCCCAATCTCCATTGTGGTCTCTGGGCACTAATGTAATAATAAGGTATCCAGACTCCGGCTTATATCTGGAAGAAAACAGTCTTAGACCTTTTATCTTTCCGTGGCAAGTCATAAATTATTGCGCAGAAAACCAATAAAGTTCTTAGAAGGAACACTAAATGCACTGAACCAGATCCCATCTACTTAAAAATCACATTTCTGTCTATAAAGTTTTTACCTACTATTGTTACTAATACAATTTACTGAAAGACGTTAAAGAAAAAACATTTCTCCCTTTTTTCTGATTTCTCTACTTTGTGCATTTGACAGCAAGTTTTGTATCTAGTCACTTTCAGTGTTTCCCCAGCATAGTCAGTGCACTAGGTCTCTCTTTTATTTGTGTGGGTCTTCTGCACAATAGCAAAAGAGAGAGAACAGCATTAAAAATAGGCAAATATGGCGGTGAAACCACAACATTTGACAGGGGGCAAATGTGGTGCCAAAAATACAGTTAGATTTGTGCTCTTTAAGCAGACCTATCATTTATTATGCATTTGGATAGTGCTTAGCACAATGGTGGCCTTTAGCCTGCCCATATAAATGTTAGATAATAATAGTGATAATAGGTTTAACTCATTTTATTTAAAAAAGACCAGATTGCAAGTTGATCATGCCCCTTTAAAGTGTATCTTTTTATTGCTTCCTGATAAATTAATCTTAACATATGCCATGGAGATTTTTATTTATCCACAGGTAAGACAACATTTATCTTTTACAGATTTACATGAATCTGTCCCAATAGTCGCTTAATCGATTCTGTACTTGCTTTTCTTAAGTGATCAAGAACAGCAAACGGCTCAGTTTACACTGTAAGTATACATTTTACCAAATTTTTACTCTCATTAAGTGTTGATCAAGCGTAACTAATTTCCTTGTTAAATTAAATGCGCTGGCATATGGTGAAGCTTAACGTTATTTAAAAACAACAAAACAAAGCATGTTTAAGGTTTTGTTTATTTGTAGGTCCTGTATTTTTAAGTATTTTCATCCTCTTTGATTCTTTCAGGTGACCAAATTCAAAGTATGAATCATTTACATTCTTTTCTTAATATTACCTTATATTTTGGATGCTTGCAAAATGAAAGTTAGTGGTTATTATTAGTAATAGTGAAGGTTTTTGCAAGATATATGTTGATTAAAAAAACAAACATCATGTCATAGAAACTTTGAGATCAGATTTTTATTTTGTTTTGAGATGATTAACATACAATGCAAGGCAAAAACTATGTATATTATAATTCAGTATAGTCAAACCTTCCAGACTAATTCGTTTTTGCTTCAGATATTTTGTACCTGAAGAATACAAACATATATGGCTCATTAAAAGTTTAGTTTATTTATAGAGGGTAAATACAAATTTCTACCTAGACTCAATGAAGGATGAAATGGTGGCCCCATTGAAGTCAATGGCCAAACTTCCATTGATTTCTGTGGGGCCAGGATTTCATTCAAATGGTGGATTTTTACCATTATTTTAGTACCACCTTGTTTGCTGCTTACGCTCAAATTGAAAAAGTGCCCTTTCCTACATGCAGCTTAGGTTAAAATTATGTCTTCTTTGAACCAACAGGTGGCCTTTTTGAATGTAGTTAATTTTTGCCTGTAAAACCGATGAAAGTCTGATTCAAGTTTAGGTATATTTTCAAATACTATCAGGATGTATTTTTATTTATGCGAAACATGGTAGACAAACTTTTGATTATTTTGTTTTCTAATCTGTATTGTAATGCAATTGATTTCATGCAGTAAACATTTTTAGATGTCTACTTTTTCTCTTGGTCCTGGTTCTTGAATGTTGAATAATAAATAGTAATGATGATGAGTAAGGCTGTAAACACCATTCTCATTTCTGTTTCTCATATTTCTCCTCTCAAGTTACATCTATCTATGCTCTTCACTGCAGCGTATAGCTACCCATTGTTACCCTAAGATCATGCCAGTGCCAGAGGGCAAGGACCTCACTGGTATCAGGTAATGAGTTTCAGCTGGCCTGACCAATTCAGTGTACCCCAACTCATTATGGTTATAAACTATATCTAAAAGGTATAATGTAATATGTCATTGGAAATCTAATAACTCACTGATCATACACTTGTGTGGTGTATGTTGTGGTGTGTATTAAGAGTTATGGACATATGCTGAAATTATGACTAAAGTGTGTTTAAACCAGGCATGTCATGGGGAGTTGGTAAACAGGTCTATTCTAGACAAAGGAAAGTGTTTGCTTCTCTGACCAGTCTGGTCTTCAGGCAGACACCATTTACATAAAAGGTAAACAAAGCTAACAAGAGGGGAAGGAGACAGCTTGGCAAGACGTCTACACACCAGCAGTAGAGAGAAATTTTATCTGAGCTATCAAGAGAGGGGTCTGAACCTCAAGTGACAAGCAACTGACTCAACTGATTATGTACATATTACTGTACAATAAAAGTTTAACGAGTGAAGTGTTTTCTGAAAGTTTAAAACCCACTGATGATTCATATAATTGTTAATTCTATGTATTAATACTACATAAAGAATTATGAATACTTCTTTCTGTTATGCTTTACACTCTGTGACCAAACAAACATGTCTCTCCCAGACAGAAGGGACCATCACAGCAATCTATATGTCACCAATGAAATTAAGTAAGGTGTGACAACAACAATGGAAGCTTCATTTACATTAAATCAGCAAAGGAATGGGAAGCCCACAGGAAGGGAAGACCAGCATGAGGTCAACCTGCCTCTTGAAACAAGATCACTAAACTGTGAGAGATTTAAGCAGAGACAGAAAGCCATTTTGTCATCCATCACTGGACAGACACAAGAGGCCAGAGCTCTTGCAAGCTGAGAAAGATGGGTCCTTCAACTAAGGAGGGATTGCAGTCTCTGAGAACTGAATATAGGTGAGAAACCTGCATTGGCAAAGATTTTTCACCTTGGAAGACAAGGGAACCTAGCACCTTGTGCTTCTGTGGAAGGTCCTGATTGAAGGAAAGTCAGCCATGGCTGGGAAGAAGAATGACTGTCAGGAGGAACCATCTTGAACAAAGCCTTTACTGTGCTAGATTTTAAGTTTTAGACTACGCGTTTTCACTTTTATTTGCTTGTAACTATCTCTATTTTTATTTCTTTCACTTGGCATCACTTAACCATGTCCTATTGTTAACAAATCTGTTTTATTTTTACTATAAACCAACTCTGTGTTGTTTGAAGGGAAAAGTGTATTTACCTCAGTCAAGTTAATAAGCTGTAATGTGCTTTTGTCACTTGCAGAGCACACGGTTTGGGAAAACTTGGGACTGGAAGTGTGTTGAGGTCACCCTGTAAGAAGTAACTAAGGCTGGTGGTGGCCAGGGTGGGGCTGTTGTGCTATAGACAGGATGCTGGAGCCGGAGTTGCTGATCCAGGGATGTACAGCACACAGACACTTGGGTGTGACCTGCATGTTTTTCTGCTGGCTGCTAGTGTCTAGGCTGTGAGCTACAGTAGCGGGGCATTTCGTGGACTCAGGGTTACAGGGCAGGTTGTGACTCAACCCCTCACTGGTTTGGATTGCACCCCATACACTACACACTATGCCAGTAGTGTGCAGTGTAGATGGAGCCCTAATGTGGAATCAGAGTGTTTCCTCCCCCCCCACCCAGGGGATAGTATGGAATGGCTATTGCAGTTTTAATGCATACGCTAGCTGTTTCACACTAACTAACCTTGAATTCCCCATGTAGACAAGCCCTCAGTGTTTTTTGTAGACACAGGACTATATTTTGCTTTTTGTGGTATTTAGCAAGATTTGGGACCCATTTCTTCTCCCTGGGGAATTTAGTATAAGTCTAGATGAGTTGTAAAGTAGCACAGCATGTAGTACTTTCGCCCGCACGCTCAGAGTGAAATCCTAACTCCATGGAAGACAATGGGAATTTTGCTACATTCATTTCACCAAGCATCAAGATACAGCTTCATCCATACTGTGTACCTTATGTATAGCAGCTGGTTGGATAGTTTCATAGTATAGGGCTGGAAAATGCATTAGACACGCTGTTCATGTTAAGCTTCCCAATAATTGCTACTTCTTGGTGATATAAAAGATCGCACTTCAGTGTCCTTTGTTATTGCTGCTTTGTAAAGGCTAAGGAAATGGGGAAAGAAGCAGAATATGACTTCATCTATCCAGATCAGGAAAATCATTCTTGGCCCATAAAATACAGAACTGTTGTTAAAAAAACCTTGATCACTGTATACTATCAGTTGATCTTGGTGACTGAGTTTTGACGGCAGATCTAAAACACCTTTTTGTCTGAGTATCTTCACATCACTGACATGTGATGCTGAAGGAGGGATACAGGGCAATTAATACAAATATTTTATATTTCCTCTAATGCTTTCCATCCAAAGATCTCAAAGCACTTTGCAAACAATTAATCAAGTCTCAAAACACCTCAGGAGGTAGGTACTATTGTTTTACAGATGGGAAAACTGAGCCATAGAGCAGTTAAGTGACTTGCCCATGGTTGCACAGAAAGTCTGTTGCGATCTTGGAAAGGAATAGCAATTGTCCGTTGCCTATTTCTGTGTTATAAAGGACTTCCCAATGGGAGATGCTAGGTAACAAGCTCTTTTGAGAATCTGGCCACAATTGTGGATGCAGAGTACTTTTAAAAATATGATTTCTGGGGCCTCAATTTTTGAATGCCCAACTCAAGACATCTCAAAAACACCTAATTTTCAGAGGGCAATGAGCACCCATCCACTCAAAATCAGGTCCCTTTTGGTGCATTTCAGGTTGGGCACTCAAACACCAGGGCATCCAAAATCACTAGTCACATTTGATAACATTGGCCAAAGTATTTTTCAGGCTACAGCACCCATAGTAGAGTTCTGTGTTTATTTTGGGGAAGCGAGAAGCAGCGTACGCACCTTGCTGATTACAGAGTCAGAGAAGGGGAGAGAAGACGGAGGTAATTAGTGTATGCTTCTACATATTGGTTAAATGGGCAGCATCGACAGAATTTCCATTTAGGGAAACTAGTAGCAATGTTGTAGTCTTGTTAATATCAATTGGAATTGGTGCCTGAGAAAGCAGGATTGGTGTTGATTAGAAATTGCAGGAAAGATATTGATTTTGGGCCAATCCTGCAGTCATTAGTGGCCCCTAATAACGTTATTGGGACTACTAGCATAAGTAAGGACTACTCATTGAGTAAGTGTCTTAAATATATCTTATAATAAATCTGGGCCACACTGGGGTGTTAATTTCAAGCAGAACTCCCCATAAGTGGGAGTTCTGTTGTTCAAATTATGCTATCATATGGCCCTCCATTATTATTTCCTCATGTTATAATAAAATTAGTTTTGAAAATTGATCTTATTTTACAACTTATCATTTTAGAGATATAAAACTTGGTAGCATATGACAATCAATTTAACCAAATATATTGAAAATGTATTGAGATATATATTTTCTTTTCTGAAAAGGTCTTTTCCCCTTAATGCCATTTGTACAGGTTTCTGGCCAGGAAGAATTATGCAAACAGCTTGTATATAAAAACAAAACAAAATCTTGTTTCTTATTTCACAGGTATGTGTTGCATGTTACCAGAAATCACATGCACTTACAGAGGAAGATTTTTGTCTTCCATTGCTAACAGAGAGGCCATCAAGCAATTACAGAGAAACATATTTTCTTGTTCATACTTAAGACACATTTCTGCAACTTTGACTGACAGAAAGAGTCCTTATGCCTATGACTAAGACACCCTTGAATAGGATTTTACAGGATTGGCCCTGATTTTGTATTCTTCACATAAAACAATACAGCTTCTTTTCATTAGCATTAAACTATGCCGGGGCTGGCATAAAGACAGCCTGAGACTGAAGGAACCACAATTGACTCCTTTACTCCCGCCCACCCTCTGCTGTGCCCATTGGTGTCAGGGGCTGCATCTGAGGACTTCAGATGCTTTGCCATATGTCTGTCTGTCTCCCTATCTAATCACAGTGGCCTCTGAATGCATTACAATAAATTTAATAAAGGCCGGAATCTTAAATAATTGGACTCTTGTTCTCTCCCTCTATTCCATGAGCCTGTAGTAAGAGGCTCTTTCTCTTCTTTCCCTTGAGTAACATCCATTCGCTTAGTATGATTTTCATATTAGTCTTCCCCTCTTTGTTTCCCATCTCCCTGGGTGGGGTTGGTTCTGGTGGGAAAGATATGGGTCTTACATTTCCTTCTGAAGATTCACTTGCTTAAGTGCTTTGCTGGCTCAGGGTCAGAGAGTTCAACATTTGCAGGATTGAAACCATAAAGATCAAGGCCAAAACTTGGAGTTCTATCCAAAATTCTTTGGGAAGTCGGTGCAGTATGCAGAAAGCATTGAGGGGCTGTGTTTGCATTCACCTGTGTTACTTAACAGGGTAGTTGTCATATTGTGCACCAGCAGAAGTTTCTTCAAAGACATTGGATTAATTCCCAGCTACAGTGCATTGCAGTAACAGGCAGGAGGTCACAAATGTGTGGATCATTGTGGCTTGGTCTGTGTCTGTTTAGATGAGGTTTAGCCTTTTGGCTAGCAGGAGGAAGATGTGTCTGGTTTAGAATGACCCAGAGACTGTTCATTCTCTGAATGACTGGAGGAGCAACACCCTCAGTTGTTATCATTTTGGCCAGTTCTCTGAACTCTTTCCCTGTTTCACTAAACTCATGTCTGTGTTGCTTTGGTTTAGCTTTCACTGGCTGTTCTTCAACCGCATGCTAATTTTGGGATCCCTGATGGGAGCGATGTCTAAGATCTGGGTGTTGTCTGCATGTTTCTGGCATGTGAGTCCATGATGTTTCACAGTCTCTCCCAGGCTGAAGTCTCAGAGCTCTCCTGTCATGTAGGAAGGTACCAATAGTATATGAATGTAGAAACTTGAAGTACAGAGAGTTCAAGGGTTTGACTTACCTAAGATCACATGGCAAGAGACAAATCCTCCCTTTACTTACAAGATTTAGAAAACCCTAGGGGTCAGTATGACTGTTCAAGTGAGAAAGGCAAGCAGGACGTCCTGAGATGTGCAAAAATTATCTTCTGCTAGAGGTGAAGGTACTCATTTCCTTCCAGGAGGCCCTCAGCATCTTTCAGGATTAGGTGTATACATTGTAAGTTCTTCTGGGCACGGACCTTGCCCTTGCCCTTGTCTGTGAAACACACATTTGATGCTATGTATGGTAAATAATAAATAATGACTTTAGACACCTGCTGCACATGGGATTATGAACTGATTCTCCCTCCTGATTAATTTCCCTTTCCAAGATGCCAACTGTGCGGTTTTCCTGGAATATGTCAGTAGCTGGTATGACGGCCTCTGCTACTTTCTTTTACACTATACAGCATTAACTGTTGGGGTACTGTCATCTGCCATATACAACATATTTTACAGCACAGAAGAAGAATTTTAATAAGACCTCCAAGGGGCTTGCTGCCATTTTTTAGTGGAAAGGTTTCCTACAAAGAAAGTGCACTGAAGTTCCCAAGAGACAGCAGGAGAAAACACTCCCACTGAGAAGAGCCTGTGTCATCCCATTTTATTGTCTATATGTCACTACAACACTAACATGATTCTGACAAGCTGTTCTTTTCTGCCTTAGCTAGTGCTGCTTAATGTCATTTTCTTGGTTGAACATCTTCATTTCAGACTTGTTACAAGGCATTAACTAGTTTCTAGGTTTCTGCATGTTGGCTGTATGTTGCTTTGAATAACATTCTCCTTTCTCCTTCATATAAGGTAAACCGCACGTTTCCTTGATCCACATTTTTTGTAGCACATCACAGAAGGAAAAGCTCTGTGATGTCTCCATCCAGATTAAGCATTTTAGGAGCACATAAATGTGTTTGAGGGGCGAACTAGACAACACTATTTCAATGAGTTACAAATAACTGGTAAAAGAACATTGTCCATGCAGTGACGCCAAATACTATACATTTAGGCCATCAGTGTACTACAGTAATATAATTCTCTCTCATTGGTAAACCACCAGCTAGTCCATTTCTTAGTGCAAAATTACTGAGAATATCCTTTGAAAAGCAATGGGCAGCTCATCCAAGTGTTTCTCTTATTTTTGCCTGTGTATACGGTGAGTACATCATGTTTGTATCATTCTAAATGTTGTTTGTTTTGTTTTGGACTTAACACTGTTACAGGAGAAGTGGATCATTCTGAGAGTTGGTAATCAATAACCTGGACCTTACTCAGAGAAGCAATCCTATTGAGGCCCTTCCTATAAACATGCATGTGGGTGGTCCTTATGGGTCCTAGTCTGATACCTTTACTTGCTCAATAGCACATGATTTCACAAATAATCCTATTGACGTCAAGGGGTCTATATGTGGAGTAAAGTATTGGACATGAATAAAGGTATCAGGACCTGGCTCTGTTTAATTCAGAGAGACTGTTGTGAGTACATGTTTGCAGGATCTGATCCTACCCTAAGTGATGAACCTTGTTTGCAAAACAAATTCAATGAGCTTTTAAAATTAAAAGGCCGAATGCTACAAGGAGTGGCTTCGTTGAGATGAAAGTACCCTCTCCCCCTCCGCGGAGATGGAGTGGGGGATGGCGTTCTGCCTTGGCTGGTGCCTAGCAGCTGACTTAGATCTGGTGCACACCTCTGAGTGACATAAGTTATATTGACATAAATGGTAGTGTAGACAGTTAGCAGGTGTGCTTCAGCACCTCTTTGGCTTGTACCAAATGTGCACAACAGAGTAGGGTCTCATTTTTGGGGCCTGATCCTTAATTGTCTCAGAGTTATCTTTTGAAGTCAAGGAGATTACTCACATAAGAACTGCGCATGTGAATATGGGTTTGCAGAGTGGGTTTGTGTTCCTGAACTAATATTGCTTCACACCTCAATTATAGCAGCAGCTATAGGGTTAACCAACAAATTCTCTTCTTTCTCACATTGCAGTGCTCATTCATTCTCCACTAAAATATATATTGTAAGAAACTGAATGCTTTAGAAAGTTTGACCAAAAGCTGATAAATCAACTGTTTTCCAGATTTAACTTTTAATAGGGAACAGTGATATTTTTTGTGCATTCAGATAACAAACTCCTAACTACTAAATTAGGCACATTGAGTTTTTGTTTCATTTTGCTTTTAAATTGAACCTGAGAAGCTGATGTACATGAGTTGCCCTGTTCTGAATCTTTGTCATCTCAGACAGCTCTGCTTATTGCCTGCTCATTTCACAGAGATCTATTTCAAATCAACTCATAAATTATTAATCATACAAGTGTAGGTCAGAGAGACACTAACCCTGACAATCACACCCTAAGATTCTCTCTTTCGCATCAGAAATAAGAAAGGAGATAGGAATAATCAATATTCAACAACCGAGGTATATCTCACACAGATATGGTTATGTGCACTCAGAAAAAAAAAAATCGTATCTTTACAAAACCTGTCAGGTTGGCATTAATCTTGCATGATGAATAATGTGGCAATTTATGAATTTTTAACACCTTTAAAATGATGAAATTGTGGGAGGTGATATCCAAAAGTAAATTTGATCAAATCCGAGAATATTTCTGATCAAATGGAGAGATTGAATAATGTGTAGAAAAATATTTAAACATCAATTTAGCTCACACAGCAAGCAAGAGAGTTCTGACAGGTTTGTTACTGGGAAGAAGTTCTGATCACAAATAATTCACTTGAATATTTAATTATAATGTAAAGCTAAAGCAGTAAAAGGTAACAAACTAAATCCTGTAAGGTGTTGAGTGCCTCCCGTGACTGGGAGTTAAGGGCGCTAGCAATTCACAGGAGGCAGGCTGTACCATATAGGCTGTTGGGCCAGACGGTGCTACCTTGACTCCCACTATGTAGTACCTTACTTCACGGAAAGCCCCACTGGTTTCAGTGGAACTCCTTGCAGAGTAAGATACTAATCAGAGTGAATAAGGGGACGGAGGGAGAATCTGGCCCTTTATTAATACTGGGGTCTGAACCTGAGAGGTGCTAAGCACCTGTGACTCCTATTGACTTCACTGCGAGTTGTGGGCATTCAGCACAGAATCAGGTCTTTGTTCTGATGAAAGAAAACATCAGATCATTTGCCTACACATTTATTTATTCATTTTTGAGAGAGGCACAAATTATTGCTATTGGCTAATAATGAAAACTATGGGACCAATCCTGTGCCAGCTGAGGAGTTTGCCATCGACTTTAATGGGAGTAGGGTCAGACCTTATCTTTTAAATTCCCTAACTTTGAAATTGCCTGACAAATACCAAACCAAAATGTTTAATTTATTAGCTGTCAGGAAGGAATTACTAACATTTTATGATTATTAAAAATAGTTACAAGTTTTCCAGGAACCACGGAACAGTTGTACATTTTAATTTTTCATTGTAAGTAAAATAAAAATGAAAATCAAGAATTTTATTTAGTAACAAAAAGCATCAACCCTTCAAAATGCAAACATTTTATTCAGTATTTGTTGAACAGAAAATAAAATGTGTTTGTTTCCACAGATTTGAGGAGAATTAACATGTGTCTGATTGTTAATATTTGATCCTTCTTTAATTATTTATGATGCCAAGGAATGAATCTGTCAAGTAAATAATGAAATGCGTACATGCAGCATATGTAATTAGGTTAGGTGCATAAATCCAAAGTGTTCACTTTGTAGTTGTCAGTGCAAAATTTATTAATAATGAGAAATGCTAAATGAAGAAAATCTCTAAGTCTACTCATTAGCGTAGGTTTGAGAAGTTGCTGAAAAAGAAAGTGACCATTGGTCCTCTTTAGCTGCAGTTCATAGTTTAAAAACGTTGGTAAACTGCTGTCCATTTTGCTTTTCCCTGCTTTGAACTTGTAACAGGAGCATCCTCTAAGAAGGGTGTTGAGAATGCATATTTTAATTTCACTTTGTAAATAAATGTACTGCTATCTGACTATAGTAATGTATAGGTAGAGATTTTCTGCATCCACCCAGCACTTAAAATTCAGTAGACTACTGCATGTTTTATTTCTTACGAGACTGAAGTTCCAATAAACACTAAAATAAAGCAAACCAACATTTGGGTGTTAGAATGTTAGGATCAGAAATGTGCAATAAATTCTCATATTTCAAAAACAACAACAGGAACAATACTGCACACAGACTCATGAGTGGAGTGATGCTTGCCATGTTATGTACTTGCTTGCATTGTGTTCTGTGCACTAGACAGAATACGTCACACATAGGAGTGTGTGTCTGTGTGACGTGTGTAGTTCATTTAAAATACCTCTTAATTGTGGAGCAATGAAAATCCTCCTTTAGCTCACAGTCCGAGTCTGTAGCCAGTTATAACCTGACTCCACAAGCTATGTTTAGCTGAATGAAGACTGGAGCATCTGGATATAAGTATTAGGCCATTGGGTAGTTGTGTCCACATAATCAAAAAATTTAATGTATCACTTTATTAGCATGCTTTCAACTTGATGTCTAGCTGCCTCTACCTTTTGTGTGGGAAAACAAAAAATGGTTCTATTTAACAATAACAAAAAAAAGCTATGAGTTCATGTATATTGGGGTACCACAAAAAGTGAGAGAAATACCTTTTGGAGACAAACACCTGTAATTGTGGGACTCAGAATGAACATTTGTCAATCCCCAAATGATATTCTGAGCTTAACTGCTAAATTTATGTTGAAAACGTCTTTCAATATGATGTCTGAAGCACATAATTAGCACAGGCAAATAATAAGACAATTATCTACACATGAGATGCTAACACATCAGTGGCATTCTGTTGTATTTTAATACACAATATATCATATGAACCTCGTTGTTGAACCAAGTCATATTTTGGGATCCAGAATGAAAATCATCTCAGGATGGCCATAAGAGATAAATATTTCAGCCTATCTAAATGACCCTAGCTAAGAGCATATGCTTTCTTTTTCAAGGCATCAAAATATCACGACCACCAAAAGAAAACTGGTAGCCACACATTCAACTCTGTAGCAAAAAGTTAGTTTGCAACTCCAACTTTATGCTTCAGAATCACAAATCCTGTTATCTGTCATCAGGGCTACTTCCAGGACTAATGTTTCTTTGTCTCACATCAGATACTACAATATTGATGTCCGCTAACCAAACCTAGAAGTTCATTGACTTGTCCATCCATAAAATCAGGAACAGGCATTTAGTGATACAAAATGGTCGTGCTAAGACCTAATACCTGAGGGGCAGATCACTCATATCAGACTCCCAGTTCTGCCTGAAAAAGACCAATTAGGTTATCCTGTCTCTATTCCACTACCAGTCCAGGACTGCTCCCAACAGAATATTCCCTAGTGCTTTACGCAATCTAATTTTAAATTACTCAAGTGCAAGGGCTTCTATCACCTCCCTTGGGGGACTATTACAGTCTCAGGTCTCACTGGTAGGAAATCTTTCCTGTTATTCTGCCAACACTTTCCTGTGCTCTTTCATCCCATCACTCCTAGTTACACCTTCTTGGACAACCTTAAATTCCCCTTTTTCCTTGGTAGTTTCACCATTCCAAAATGTAATGATAGTTACCCTAATCCCTTGCAGCATTAATTGGCAAAGCTCTTTAAGTTCTCCTTAATTGTTTTAAACTTTCAGCAGGAGCGGCAGAACCAGAATGCCTAAGCTAAACCCTCCCTAGTTTGTTCTGTGCCCCCTCTGCTGCCTTGGGCTGGATTTTTGTTTTACCCCCCTCCCCCCCCCCCACAGTGTCCTGTTGTCACTACCCTTCCCCTGTGTTATCAGACAGGCAGAAGTGGGAGCCTGAGAGCCAACCGAGGAGCCATAGCCTGACATTTCTGTCTGCAATAAGTAACCTATTGATGGGGGTGCCCATCCCTTATGCAGCGGTTCAAGGTGATAAATCCTAGCTGCAGAATGATATGCTGCTGACATTTCTAGGATATTAATTAGATCCACCTTGTCAGGCTGGAGGGAATTTGCTTAACATTCATTAGGAATTTCTTACAGCGAGAGATAGGCATCTCCCCCGCTTTCCTCCCCTGTCTTTCGGCTTTGATTGACAGATGAGGTCAGGCCAGAGCCAGGTCTCCCCCCCGAGCCGGGCCGGAAGAGCCGGGCCCCGGGGGGCGTGTGGGGGGGGAGGCGTATGAGCTCATTACACGGGACAAAAGCTCGGCTGCCTCGGGGTCCCTGCCGCAGCCCGCGCGCACCGGGCAAGCAGGCGAGGGCGCGACGCAAAAGCCATCTGCGTCCCCGGCAGTCCGTTTTCCACGCGAGTCAAGCAGACCCTGCCGGCGTCCTCCCCCTCCCCCCACCGCCACCGCGGCTCTGCCACCGAGCCCCGCCGCCCGGGCTCCTGCTGCGCGCGCACTCGCGCCCCCGCCCCGCTTGGGCAGGGGGCCGCGGGCGCTGCTACCGGCCGGGCCGGGGCTGTCGTTGGGGAGCCCGCTGAGTGCGCCGGGCTCGGTGGGAGCGGGTGTCAGCGGGGCAACCCGTGAGCACCGGGCAGAAACTGGGCGGCGTTTTATGACGGGCCCGGGGCGAGGCGGTTTTACTCGGGGCCGTGGGAGGAGCCGTCGGGTTCCCGCCGGAGCCGGTGCTGGGCGCAGCCGCGCTCTCCGGGTGGTTTGGCCGCTCGGCTGCGCGCGTGCTCCCGCCGGCTCCCACAAACCGCCGGCCGCGGGAAGGCAGCAGCCACGTGACGCCCGGCGGGGGCAGCCGGCTGTTGTGTTGAGGGTGGTAAAAGGGTGGGTGTTTTGGCTGCTCCCCTACGCGCAGCCAGTGCCATGTGAGGGCTGAGACGTGATGCCAAGGCAGATCAGACTGGGCGCTGGTGGTTTTTTTTTTTTAAGATCATATTTGGAAAAACTCCCTCCTGATCAGATGGCCCTGGAATTCTATATATTGACATCCGCATGAAGGGGGTGGCAGCCCTGCTAGCACTGGAAACCCGTTACTCCAAATCTGAAGCCAGATCTTCAGCTGGTGTCCGTGGCATAGCTCCCTTGAAGTCAATGGAATGACGCTGATTGACACCAGATGAGGATCAGGTGCTTGATTTTGAGGCCACTGAGGGACACAGTTTTAAAGGGAGCTCAGTCTCTCTTCCAGTTTTGTACTTGGCATCTGTTGTGATTACAAAATTGCAGGTGCAAATGATCACATTTAGACAACAAACTGATTGGTTTGCAGATTCAGTCAGGGTGTTAGAAATCTACATTCTTTACTTTGGGCCTGTAATTGATAGAGGGTGCAAAATTAGGGGCTAATAAAAATTGAACCCACTGATAAGTATTTATCTGCCATCATATTCTCATTTTTGGATCACCAATTTATTCATTATTTTCAGGAAAGAGTATTTTCTGTGACCTTATGAAAATGATCAATGATCCTTTAGCACAGAAGACTCATGGGAGTAATTTATTTTGTAAGCAGTATTTTTAAAACAGTGGTTTCAAGCATTTTAAAAGGTACAGAAGGCTAAAAAAAATTCAGTTAGCTGCTGTTTTGTTCTGCCTTTGTTCTTACAATGAGATTTTGCAGATCCCTAGAAATTTGGGAGGTCCATGGATTTACAGTGTATGATACATAGTAGTGAAACTAGCAGTGTTTATGCCTTTAGGATTTTCTTTTTTCACAACTTGAAATTCATTTGGAAATGTATATACACTAAAACAAGTTTCAGAGTAGCAGCTGTGTTAGTCTGTATCCGTAAAAAGAAAAGGAGGACTTATAGCACCTTAGAGACTAACAAATTTATTAGCGCATAAGCTTTCGTGAGTCGGATGCATCCGATGAAGTGAGCTTATACACTAAAACAACTATTACATCTGTATTTTTAGGATACAGAGTTACTCTGTATGCATGGACCTGTCGGTTAAAGGCTCCCCAAATATACTTTGACATGATGCACTGTAAATGATCCACAAATGGTGGAGTCCCTAAGTGTGCATTGACTCGCTACACCATAGCAGCTCCTACTGAGATTTTACAGTATAGCATGCCAATGATCCATGGACTGAGGACTCCCTAAGTACACACTGACATGATAGACCAAAACAACTCCAGTCTATCGTATCAATTATCCAGGGATAATGACAGTGTCTTGTGCATATCCATTGAGACTGGAGTGGTTATGGAAGAAACAAAATTGTTCAACTCTAGTCATATTGCCCTTCTTGGGTGCCCTAGAAGCTTGGTGTATGTTCCCATACTTCATAACACATCCAAGGTGCGTATACAACACTGTTACTGCACTGCCTGCCTTCTACGCTTGGGTATATGTTTAGAGTAATGCTACTGAGATGCATATAGCTTTCTTCAGCTAGATTACCACAGAATATCAATGTTTTTATACAGAAAGTCTATCGTATTTTAAAGAGGAGAGTTGGTTTTTTAGGGAAAATTTAGTGAGGAAGTGACATTCAAAGTGAATGTCAAGCAGATGAGTAGCACTAGCGTCAGAGAAAACTCCCCTCCATCCCTGGTGCAGAGAATAAGGGAAGGTGAATGAGTTAAGATAAATAACAATAATATTTTACAGTTATACAGTGCTGTTCATCTTCAAACTGCTTCCTCAACAATAACTAACTAATCCTTACAACACCCTAAGAAGGTGCTAAGTAAACATTCTTATTCCCATTTTACTGATGGGGAAACTAAAATGTAGAGAGGTTAAATGGCTTGTCAAGGCCAGTGGCACGTCCGAAGCTTGAATGCAGAAATTACTGGCCTTCATCTCTAGACCAAGCTTAAACAGGCTGGGAAGTAGATTATATGAGCCAAGGTTGACATGTGCATAGAGCGTTTTGAAAACTAGCAGGACAACACGGAACTGGATTTGGAGATGGAAAAGAAGTCAATGGTCAATAGTGTTCTTCCTCCAGCAAGAAAGTAGTCTGCTGTTGTCAGGATCTAGATACCTCCTGAAGTTTAGTCAATAGGGATTTAAAAGCCCAGAAAATAAAGAAATTTAGTAGTCAGGGTGGATCAGAAGAGATAAAGGTATAAATAGGATTTCAGCAGAGGCAGAGTCAAAGTGAGGATGATTTCTAACAATGTTCGGGAAGTAGAGATAAGGAAGTTTAGGGTCAGATTATCTATTAGCCTGGTAGGATTGGTGTCCAGAGCCCTAAGGTTTCTTCCAAGCATCGGGACTCCTGAAGATTTTGGTGACCCCATTTTTAAACCAGCCTCTGTGTTTGGAGTCTGTCTTTTGATGCTGCTCAATTAGAAGGTTACGAGGAAAATGAGATTCCTGTGTTGAAAGCAGACTTTCAGTTGTATACATTTTTCTTCTTCTTCAAAAGAAAGAAAGTAGCAAACTGCTCACATTGTTCATTAAAGACAGGGATGGAAGAAAAAGTGTATGTGTTGGGGGGAAGGGTAGAAATGGGCAGGAAGCAAGGGCTGGAAATCAGGAGCTGGCACAGACACTGTCGTCACCTTTACCTTCACTGGTGATTGCGGAGAGAACCTGGCTTTTCCCACTAAAAAAGCAGCTTCTGCAGTCCTAGTGCTCTGGTTTGTACCATCATCTCTCTGTCTCTGACTCTAGACTCCAGTATGTGAAACCTGAGCTGATTTATATAGCAGAGTGATGTGCGGGATACAGTACAAAATTGCATGGAATTAAGTTGGCACAGGGTAGAATGATAGGTTTCAGAGTAACAGCCATGTTAGTCTGTATTCGCAAAAAGAAAAGGAGTACTTGTGGCACCTTAGAGACTAACCAATTTATTTGAGCATAAGCTTTCGTGAGCTACAGCTCACTTCATCGGATGCATACTGTGGAAAGTACAGAAGATCTTTTATACACACAAAGCATGAAAAAATACCTCCCCCCACCCCACTCTCCTGCTGGTAATAGCTTATCTAAAGTGATCACTCTCCTTAGAATGTGTATGATAATCAAGTTGGGCCATTTCCAGCACAAATCCAGGTTTTCTACCCCCGCCCCATACAAACCCACTCTCCTGTTGGTAATAGCTTATCTAAAGTGATCACTCTCCTTACAATGTGTATGATAATCAAGGTGGGCCATTTCCAGCACAAATCCAGGGTTTAACAAGAACGTCTGAGGGGGGAGAGGGGGTAAGGAAAAAACAAGGGGAAATAGGTTACTTTGTATAATGACTTAGCCACTCCCAGTCTCTATTCAAGCCTAAGTTAATTGTATCCAATTTGCAAATGAATTCCAATTCAACAGTCTCTCGCTGGAGTCTGGTTTTGAAGTTTTTTTGTTGTAATATCGCAACTTTCATGTCTGTAATCGCATGACCAGAGAGATTGAAGTATTCTTGAATATCATACACATTGTAAGGAGAGTGATCACTTTAGATAAGCTATTACCAGCAGGAGAGTGGGGTGGGGGGAGAGAAAACCTTTTATAGTGGTAAACACCCATTTTTTCATGCTTTGTGTGTATAAAAGATCTTCTATACTTTCCACAGTATGCATCAGGTAGAATTATAGATATCAGTGTTTCAAGGAATAGAATCAGATGAGTGATTAGTGTGATTTGTTGAGAAAGAGTCAATGTATCTAGGTGCTTTATGGAATAATGAGTGTAACATGTAACTGTTATGAAAAATGCATCTTGTTTCTCCTGAGTAATGAAAATTCATTTGATCTTCAAACAAACATTCACTGGATTCCCATCCATTTCTGAATGCAGCTTTTAGATTAAGCCATTCACATGTTAGAAGTCCTGGCCACAACGCCATCTGAAGTCAATGGGAGCTCCTACTGTTCAGCATCTCTAAAATTGGGCCCTAAATGCCTGCTATCAAAGCTGGTAGGTCAAAAGTGTGAGTCACCCATTGTGTTTTGGACTGTAGATGTTGACACACGCTTGCTCAGCTCCCTGTGCCTGATGACTTTGTTTTTGTGAGGGTAGGAGGGGCCTCGGACAGTTTGAGTGTACTGGTGACTGCTAAGAGTGGAGCAGTCAGACCCTTAAGAATAAGTGGCATGAGCATGTGCATACCTCTGTCATACTAATACACATTTAGTGAACCACGGGATGTTTTGAATTTTGTAGGGTCACTCAGAAGTGCTGGAATTGTTCTTCTGAGTTCAAAAATGCACTAAAGTGCTCAGTTATTTTGAATAAAAAAACTATATTGCAGGCTTCAGAAGGTCAACAGGAAAGGAAATGTAACATTTTAAATGTAGAAATACAATCTGAGGCTTACCAACCTCCACAGAGCTCATAATAATTTGAATTCATTTAATTGAAAAAGAGAGAACCTCTTTGACTCTGATTATGATTTAAACGAATACATTATACATTGACTACCAGGCCCTTTGGTGAAAGGCTGCTTAGCGGCAATATATTGGTTTTTCAGGTCCAATGAAGTTCATCATAAACGTTCCCATTATAATATACTCTTCTTTGTAATGCTTAAATTCCTTGACTTCCAACAGTCCAAGAAAAAAGGTGTTGTGTGCATATTAAATGTGTTTTTAGGGCTATTTTCAATTTTATTTTCAATTTTACATTAATGGAAACCTAAACCCTACCTAACTCTGTCTTCTGAGGGAAAATGTACACTATTGAGACCTAAAGAAAACTGAATAAGGTCCAGATTTCATTAATAATGTTCATGTGCCTAAATGCTGATCAATTTTTCAGTTTACAACCTTGCAATGGCAAAGCTCTGATATATGCAACTTCACTGGAAAATGTTACTGTATTTGTAGCAGGCGTGATCTTACTCCCATCAAATTCAAAAGGGTTCAGATACAGTATTTCTTAATGCAACACATAAGAGTTTATTAGTCAGTGTTCATTCTCAAGAATTATCATTTAATTGTGGGCAGGAAATAAAAAACCTTGAAATTTTTGGGTGACAAATGTTGGGATTTGAAATTTAACAGTTGAGGAACACCACTAAAAGATTTTTTGGGAAAAATTATCTCAATGTGTTAAGTTTTTTTTAAAGCTGCTCTACTTCCAGCTATTACAGTTACTCAGATTCTGGATGGCATTCAGCTCTTATATAAACTCCAGTTGCTGAACTGCCAATGAAGCCTCCAGCCACAATGGGAGGAAATATAATGGAGGACCTGGCCCAGCTGCAGGCAGCTAACACAAGTTGGGGAGAACAGAATAGAGGAATCTTCCCACAAACACCCTTGCTAGCAACAACAGCTCTTCTGACACAAAGCGGAAGTAACATGGTGAGAATGAAGGGACACCCGTGTACCCGAATCTCAACAGTAGCAAAAGTTGGCTTTATTAAGGTAGGCATATTTGGGAGTTGAATAGAATAGAAACCCCATAAAGAAGCAAAGATTAAATGAGGCATGATGGGAGGGGGCGCAGAAGAGAGAACGGAGTCTGACCTCTGGAGGGAAAGAGATGGGATTGTGTGGAGGAGCAGGGAGAGGCAGTGGATTTAAGAGATGGAAGGAAACAGAGAAGGGAATGCAGGGAGCAAAGGGGGTAAAGAACAGAAAAAGGGGAATGTATGTAATGGGCTCTACACTGGCCCTCTAAGAGAACTATTGCTCAAGCATGGCCTAAAAAAAAGTATTCTGGGGAATGTAGTCTGGATGGGAAGTGTAGTCCAGGAACCGTGTTACTGTGGGTTGGGGCTGTATAAGTCAAACTTCTTTCTTAATTTAGGGTGATCAGGGATGAAGAAAATTTTACAGCTGAGAAAGCAGCCTGGGGAGGGGGCTGTGAGAAAATTCCTTGAGAGAAGCATAGATAGGACTCTTGGGTGGGATGAAATAAACGAAAGAAGGGCATATGGGCAAAGGAGTATAGATGGCTCGGGATAGGAACTGAGCATTGGCTTGCAGCTTTAGGCTCACAGCTGGGGCTTCCGGAGAGGATATGAGGAAGTTCCACTTGTCTTACACCAACTGGGGGAAGCTGAGCCCTGGGAAGGGACAAAGAAGAAGCTGTTTAGTCCAGAAAAGGCCAAACTCCTCTTTGAATGGAGAAACTGTGTCATGGACAGGTGACCTGATTTCAGAAGGGTAAGGGAACCTGCCATAGGGAGCCTTGAGAAAATAGACTTTTGATCTAGCCTCATCGTCCACCCCTCACCACTTTGAATCCTTGCACCTACTTCCCCTTTCTATTTATGTTCAAGCTACCTTGTCATTGCTTCAAAGATCTGTATAGCTCTGCTCTTACCTTGCTTATTGCAATGCCACTCCTGCTGCCAATACAGCCATTCCTGAGTGCTCATTTGTCCACTTCTGCAGACCTCTTTTGATGCTGATCTTCGTGAATGGAACAGTAGGACAACTATCAAAATCCTTCATGACTCACCTCTATCCTGATGCCTGCAAGAAATCAGTCAACTAATAAGGGCAGGATTGAGGAGACTATGGGCTATATGAATTACAAATGTTGGCAGTCTTTGGAAAGGACCACAAATTTTCTATGGTATTTAGCAGAAAATCACTGAGACAAATTTTCAGCCCGGAGATAGGTTTATGTATGTATTTTGCATACTAATACAAACATCCGAAGATAAATCTGCTTGAATATTTGCTCCAAATAACTGAAAATAGAATTTTATGTGCCCGACTGCTTCATCCCCGCTAACATTAGTTCTGTCTAGCCAAAACCCACAGCATTATAGTAGGACACTAGAAAAAAATGTAAAAACTTCAGAAAGTCCTTGCAGTCATCCATTATGGTCAAATGTGAAGAAAATATACTGATATTCATAGATTTCATAGAGTTTAAGGCCAGAAGGGCCTATTAGATCACCTAATGTGACCTATCACAGGCCATTTAATTTCACCTAGTTACCCTTGTTTAACTTGAATTTGACTTTAGCATAATGTGTGCTTGGCTAACGTGTATCTTCCAAAAAGGCATCCAGTCTTGATTTGAAGACATCGAGAGATGGGAGAATCTACTACTTCCCTTGGTAGTTTGTTCCAGTGGTGAATCACCCTCACGGTTAAAAAATTGTGCCAAATTTCTATTTTGAATTTGTTTGGCTTCAGCTTCTAGCCATTGATTCTTGTTATACCTTTCTTTGCTACAATAAAAAGCCCCTTAATACCCGGTATCTTCTTCCCCTGAAGGTACTTATACATTGTAATCAAGTCACCTCTCAATCTTAAATGAAATTGAGCTCTTTAAGACTGTCACTGATAGGTATTTTCTCCCAGCCTTCAATGTGCAAGAAGATGTACTAAGGAGATGACCCAAACCCAATGAAATCAAAGTAAACATTCCTATTGACTTCAATGGGCTTTGGATAAGGCCCTAAAATTGTACCAATTCCCATTGAGAATGACTAAGCTCTCAAAGATATGATGAATAAGATGAGGCTGTCCTGAATATCTATCTGCTCCCCAGATATATTAAGCTAATATCTTTTTCTAAAAATTAGTGTTCTCCTTGAATTTGAGCCCTGGTTTGGTGGTGTCATTTTAGTATAGTGAATATTTGTGCATCTCTTAGCACAGTTCTCTGTCTTGGCTCAAAAGAATTCCAGGACCAGCTGAGCAGTAGTATTGCAAATCAAGATGTATGGTGCACCAACAGGACTTTGTGGAGGGAAGCTTGCACCAGTGCCATCAAACCCCTTCATAGCCCCATTTATACCCATAGAATTTACTTCCATATTTTTTATAGTAAACTCCCATGTAAGCTAAGAAACTATCTGTTGAAGACAAACTCTTTCTTCACCCTGAAGTCTGTTTGATAGGCGTTTTGTAGTGGTGCTGAAAGTGTGGATGGGTGAAAACCATTAATATCATTGGTTCTAGGCGACACACTGATGACAACCATTGTCAGCAATGAGTCAGTGTTGTTATGTTGATAGTGTAATGGGTCAAAAGGACATTCATCCAAACTTAGTAGGCCCAAAACTCTGCCCTATTCTTCTTTATTATACCTGTTTGCAAAATCCACATAGAAATTTTTAAAAACCAAATGGTTCGATTCTTGTATTTCTAAAAGTAAGCAAATACCAGCAGTCTAGTGTTCCTGAGTAACCCTGCAATAACCAATCAGTGCGTTTCATACAGTAGAAGAAGACAATATAGTTAAGGAAATATATTGCATTTTCAAGCTTTGTACAACTATTACCAACAACTGTGAATTTGTTTTAAAAAGGTTAACGATTAGGAAAAACACACTGGTCATAGTATTTGACTCTTACAAATAGAATGTCTATAACAGGGACAACATGTACATTTTTGGGGACAGGGACTGTCTCTGTTCTGTGTTCCTATTATGGACTATGACTGGGTGGTACAGTAATACAAATAAATAATAATAATCACATGTTTAATCCCTCAAAATTGTCTTAAAGGACGATACATCCCATGTGAAATGCCTGCTGGATATGGGCTGACACTTTTGTGCATTTGCTATCTGGGACAAACTCATTCATTACAAAGTCATGACATTACTGCACTCTCAAACCACACCAGGATGGGGCTGAATCAAAATATCTTCAGGATGATATTTCTCCGGCATAATGATGTTTCTCAGATCCTGAAATTTGATTATGGACTTGTGATCCCATGTGGCAATGGCCCAACAACAGTATGGTTCATCCTAGAAACTAAGGGCCGGGATAACTCTATTGAAAGATGCCATCTGATATTTTTAAAAAGAGGCTAAGAGTTTATGAAAGCATTGTTTTAAATCTTAGCAACCGAAACAGTGTGTGAGTGTGAAATGCATGTGTGTGCAACCCAAACAATGTGTGTATGAGTACAGTTTTCTGTTCAAAACATTTTCTAGGGATGCTAAGTTTGCTTTCCTTTTACACATACATTTTCTCCAAACTTTTGGAGAAACTATTTAGTACTTGCACAATTAATACTTGCACAGAGCCTGATCCAAATTGAAGTCCAGGTTTTTTTTCATTGACTTGAATGGGCAGTGTGTCAGACTGAGGCAATTAATGTGTGAGGCTCCAATCTTACAATATGATGCATATAGGCAGCCCCCAGGTCCTGCACAAAGCTTGGGCAATAGGAGTCTGTGTGGGCACATGCACTTGCTTGTATGCATCACTTTGGTAGATTGGGGCTTTAACACATGTAGGTTATAACTGTGGTAATGAGCCCCCATTATTTCAATACACATAACTGAGATGAATATACGTAGTAAAATTCCCCTGTTCTTTAATTTAGAGGTAAAAGGAACCTGGCTTTTTACACCAAGAAAAGGTATGTCCAACTTTTCGCAGGTGAAGGATCTTTCAAACATTGGTTGAATGATTTTTGTCCATTTGGCCATTCAGCTAATTGCTTTAGTACATCTTCCCCCTGCATTTTTTCACAAGTAGTCAGACCTTTGTAGTAAAATATTACAGTCAAAATATATTTTGGAGGAAAGGTATAATAATCCTGTTAATGGATTTCTTTAAATTTTCTATGTATTTTTCAATGAAATAAGCATATCTATAGCATTTTTTTAAAGTTGTGCTTAAGGATTTATATACTCTTAACGGATAGAGATTATTTCTCTGGATAATATAAATATCCTAAAGATTTAATGAAGCCATAAAGACATTAATAAGACTTCTGTAATTTAGAATGATGGTTACAAAAGCTTCAGAGTGCTAAATACGCTGGTAATATTTCATTTTTTCAAGTTTTTAGTAAACAAGCTTAGTGTGAGAGACCTATACAGGAGCTGGAGAGATGTAATTGCCCTCCCAGCCTGGTGGTGGGGCACAGAGCACCAGTGTACACATTAGGGTGGGTTATCACCAGAGAAGCTAGTGGCCATACCCCAGCCACTCTCCCAAACCATGCCCGACTTGTCCACAGCCTCCCTTTGTACACTGCTGCAGCATATGCCACGGTGGAATACTGCTAAACAGGGACATGGATTCTCCATCTTCTCCATGTTCTGTCTCCAGCACATAGTAGCGGAACCACAGTTTCACTGTTGTTGAGATCTTGTGCAGCCATGCAAATGTGGGGACACAATCTGACCCTGAGCTCCCATGGCCATCGCTCTCTCTCTCTCTCTCTCTATTTAATGAGTGTTACTACTCAAACAATTTCTGCTGTGTTGATCCATTGGATATTTTGATTGTATGCAAATGTTTTGTCTGTTTGCTATGCAAAGAACAACAATGACACAGAATCCAATGATGATGGCACAGAATCCAATCAGAAAACCGGCATAAAGATTAAAGGTCTTCCCAATGAGAAGTGAACTTGCTAAACTACACCTTTCAATGAATTTGGACAAAACTGAAAAATGTTGTTGGTATCAGATCCTTAGGCTGATTACTGAAGCGTTCGATTTTTCAGTGTGTCAATTCATCACTGTCTACCTGGTTATATTTAACATTTTCTCCTGTTTCCATTGTGTCTGCAGAGATAGGCAATCTCTGTCACATGATATCTGCTTCACAAGAAGGTCAATAGACCATTGTGGAGGCCCATGATTCCTGCTCTCAAGCTGGCTTGATTCTTTCCATGATACTGCTGAAAGCGGATGGAACCTCCGTGTCTTGCAGCTTCTAAAATATTAATAATATTAGAGCTTTTATCCCTCAGACAGTTGAGCATTTCCTTTTTGGTGCTCTGCAAATAGCCAGCCTGTCAATGTAAAGCAAGGGCTCTATAACAATATTTGGTAACTCTGACTGGTAATACCAAAATGCTATACTGTACCCACCAGTAAATTTCCTGTTTATCTAGTTAAAATGATACTCCATATTTTAAAACATCCTTAGAAAGAGTTAAGTTTATGTTGAAGATGCTAAGCTTAAAGTGTAATTCTATCTGAAGTTGAGAGGTTATGGATGCAATTTGGTAAGTATTTTGGTCCAGATCTACACATATGGCCAAAATGCACAAAGTGTGAGGCATGGGATGGGTGGTGTGCAAAGGTGGCTTAAAGCACCCCTGTTCACTGAGCTGCTTATGGTGCTGTGTTAGAGCAACCTAAAGGTTGCTCTAAACTTACACCCTTCCTGTAATTTCCACAGGGAGCCAAAATGAAGTGCAGAATTGACATGGCATAGAAATGTCCTGATCACACCCTTTCCCTCTGCCATCCTCAGGGCATAGAATCCATTTACATTGCTTCTTTGATCCTACAGGATCAGTCTTGCACTATGTACCACTGTCCCTGAGCTGGATAAGACAGAGTTTATAGCTAGAGTATATTGATAGTTCAGTACAAAGCTGTTGCATTTCATCCAAAGAGCTAGATCATTATCTAGGTGTGGACCTGAACCAAAACTCTGGATCTGACCACGTCTGAATTTTAAGGGATTTGGAATCTGAACTCAGACCTTTTTTGCCTCAGTTTCCCCATCAGTGATGCACCACCTTTGTAAAGTGCTTTGAGATCTACAGATGGAAAGCACTATAGGAGTTTTTTCCTTAAAGGGCCTATCCTTAAATGCTTGTTGAAGAATCAGTATTTATAAATATGCATAGCCCTCTGGTGTAGAATTTTGCCTGTTCTTTTCCGAATACATAAGCCCAGCTGTCATTCACTCTTCCCTTTTTAGAATCAACAATTAAATTGCACAGCACTGCTGTGTTTTACCAATTAAAATAACTACTGTCTATTTGGCAGTCCTTTAATGGGAAATGAAATTCCCGTTTAGGCATATATCATGCCAATGCATATATCATATGGTATACAATTTAGATAATTTTCGAGGACAGTAACTGTATTAGTTTACACTCCCCCTACCCAGTCCTGCTGATGAGCATCAATTTTGTTAATTAAGAATTTTAAGCTCTGTAAATTTATTGTACAATTATGTTTTACTTCACACGTAGAAGGTCTTTACCCCTCTACCACTATTAACAAAATATCCACTTACATTATTTGCTGACGGTTTCAAAGGCTGGTGAATTTTATATGAAGATTTACCATTTATTTCTAAGCCTTGCTCACTGAGTATCAGCTGTTTGTCAGCAAAACGTAACAGTGAAGACTTTTGACTTAAATCTTTTTTTTTTTTTTTTTTTTTTTTTTTAAAGAAAAGGCCATTCATCAGGTAGGAAAAGACTGCTGCTCACAGTCTCAAGTTCTGCCAGAGACAAATGGCTGTAAAAATTTAAAATCAATCATTAACAGATTAGCTGTTGGTCCAAAGTAAATAGCAATCAGCTTATTAGGCATCAGGCAGAGTGAGATAAAGGGGAAGAGTTATTGAAAATGAGGATGTTTGCTGGAGCTGTGCTGATGGAGCAGAACAGGAAAAGGCTGTTTCTTTGTTGCTCTAATTACAAATGGAAAATAACCTACAGTGCTGAACAAGTTGAGCTCCCTAGTTGAATTGAATGGAGCATGGTGCTTATGTTCTACGTCATGGCTTGATTTATCTCGATTAGCATAGAAGTTTGCTTCACTTTTTCCCCCTCCTCACAAGGCCCAATTCTGTATTCCCTCTGCACCTAAAACTACCACTGAAGTCAATGGAATTTTTGTACTGAAGGGGTTGGCGCAACATGTGCTAACTGGTTTGAGCTCCAAACCGACGTCAATGGTGCACAGCCTGTTGCCATACTAAAACATTGGTGACGTTTGCAAATCTAGTTCTTGCACCAGGGATTCCCCGCAGGAAGAGGTGGAATTTTTCTCCCAACAGGGTTTAATTCTGGCTAGCTGACAAGCTGTTGAGGACTAAGCCGTAGACAGCATTGTGTCAGCTAACTTGACAGCTACGTTGGAACATGGCAAAATTGTGTAATGTAGACAAACTCAGAAAGGAAGGTAGGTTGTAAGACATAGAGAAGAGAAAAGAACGAATGGGAAAGAAGAAGAGCAGAGGAACAATGAAAGTTAAAAAAGAGTTGAGAGGAAGGAGGGAGGAGAAACAGTAGGAGAAATGTCCAGGAGGAGAGAAGGGGAAATCTGGAGGAAATGAAATAAACAGAGAAGTGAAAATCCTGACTCAATTGAAGTCAATGGCAAAGCTCTCCTTGACTTCAGTGGAGCCAGAATTTCAGCCACAGTGTCTTTTTTATGATGTGTTCAGCTGATCCAATTGGATGCCTCAGCATATGTAAGTACCTGAGTGTACTTTATTTTCTGCCCCCTTGGGTTAGGAAGAATGAACTGAGTGAACATAGTGACTTACTATGTTCATTCAGTTCATTTTGATATTTGGAGTTGGGGTTTTTCTTTTAAGCGACTGAATGTGATGCTTATGAAAATGAGGGATGATTAATACTGGCTAGATTTAAGTATAATGAAGGCCTTGTGTAAACTTCCACACTTTCCTTTTCTAATGCTTACTGGTTCCAACTTGCAGCATTCGCTGGTTTTCTAGTTCTACATCTCTGTTTTTATCAATTTAATTTGGTTCTTGGTAGATTCATCACATCAGCTGCCCTGCAAACGAAAGTGCATTAGTTCAGTCTCCCTGTCCACTCATATTCCTTGTGTCGCTGCTGAGAATGCCAACAAAGGTGCCAGCTTGGTAGGTTTTGTGATTGTAATGAAATGTCCACTGGGCCCTAGGCAAAGCCCACAAGTTCACTCCCACTGGTGATCTAGCAAGGTGTCAGTACAAGTTGGGTTTATGCTGTACGGTCAGCTGTAGAACTGTGCCAAATATTTGCTGGAAAAGTGAAAGCGTTTGAAATTTGACCTTTAGAGTTCACAGAGTCTCAAAAATACAGCAGTGCATGTGGACTTTTCTGTGAAAGCAAACATTTTGTAGAAATTGAGCACAACATCTTTTATCATCCATCTGGCGACCTGGGAAAATTTCACTCCAGCTTTTGTGGAGCACTTTTAACTTATGAAGTAAGTTAATTGGGAGCAATGAGAAAAATATGGTATGTGTGGTTTATTGATTGTTACCAGTGCCAGGGCGCTGCACGTGTCCAGAAGTCTGTTTGAGAACTGCACAATGCAGAATCTGGGTCAGGTAGAGCTTGGTGGGAAGTTGTGATGAAAATGGAATTTAGACAAAGTAGAAATTATCTTTTTTTTGTAAAATTTTAGTGACTTCTTTCTGATTTTTCTGCAGCCTTACTGGTTATTAGGATACTCCCTGTTCAAAGGTTTGAGCATCTAGTCTCCCATTTATTTTTTTTATTTCTAGTGGATAAATTTGGAAACAGTTTTTGTCTCTGAAATTATTCTACTCTTTATATTTCTGCTTTGCCTTATCATATACTGTCATGGCCTAGGGGCATCCTACTTACATATAACTCTTATGATGTGCTCATTAATGGCTGATGCAACCACATGAGCTTATTGTTGTAACTCTCCCTCCTTCTGCTAATCAACATTTGATCACATCCCTCATCAGGTCATATCTTAGCTTCTAAGCTCTCTGTGCAGGGACTTGTCTGGTATTTGTTGTGCTGTGTAAAATAGCTATAATAATAACAACCCCTGAGAGTGTGTTTTGTTCTGTCTGTGGTGTTATTACAGGCCTGGAGGAATCTTGTTCCTGTTCTTAGGCCTCTGTCCAGTAGGACAGCAGACAGAACCTTCAACTATCTCATTGAGTACAAGGGCCAGGGACAATCACTGCCCCTGCACTTGGGGAAACCCAGGGTCTGCATAACTGTACCCCTTACCTCCATTCCACACAGACCCAATTTCCCTAGTAGCTCCAGGAAGGATTATGCCCCCTATTTAGGCATGTGGTTAAATGCCTCAATCTTGCCGCTAGCATCCGTGTTATATGATTGAGGTCTAACTCATGAATAACATACATTTATACCATTACCTTGTTTAATCCCCCTTGATTACATAGCCTGAAACCTGACTGGATTTGGATCTGTTTGATTTGAGTTTGAGCACCTGTGCCAGCTGAAATATAGGACATTAAAAGGTTAAAATGCTACATCATACTAGTGCCTTCCATAGAGTATATGGACATTATAAATTGCACTGTCTTGTTTACATAAAGACTATATCAGGGTTGGGAAATTAAATGACAATATGAATAAATGTGGGACAATGAACATGACCAGAATGGGAGACAATGGTATCACTGTGACCCTAGAACTGGGAAGCATATTTAATTTTTGTTATTTCTATTGCAGTAGCACATGAGGACCCTAGTCAGGGACCATGGTCCCTTTTTTAGTATGCACTGTATATACGGGCACATTTCACAAAGACAGTCACTGCCCCAAAGAGCTTTCAGTCAAGGGTTTTCACTATATGTAACAGGGAAATAAATGGAGTCTATGCCCTTCTTAAGGATAAGCATTTCTTTTTGAAGACCGAATGGGAGTTCTCAGGAAAAACATGGTGTACTTTGAAATTAATTTCTTAGCAGACAGAGAGAGTAACACTCAGACATCAAGAGGCACATCATGAGTCTACAGGGCATCAGAAGGGCACTGTCAAACCATTCAGTTCCTGGACAGGATGGATGGGAAGGTGAGCAGGGCACAGGAGAGCATCACAATATGCCAGGCCACTTATTCAAATCAGTATGCCTGTTAGAATTCTAAATAAGTTTTAAAAATCATCAGGCCAAGGTGGTATTGAAAAGTTGGTGTAAAATTGAACACTGTGGCCCAATTTTCAGAGATGATGAGCACTTGCAGTTCCATTGTCTTCAATAACAAATGTGGTGGACTGAGTTTCGTTCTGTTTAGGCTTTCTTTGGCCCAAATTTGCTCTTGGTTATGCCAGTGTAAATCGAAACTCCCTTGAAACTAAAGAGCAGAATTTGGCCTAGGATCTTCAGATTTCAGTGTTCTGAGAAAGTCACAACATCTAGGAGCAAAAGTGTCCATTCTGCATCGAGATACATTTGAGGAGAAATGCAAATTTGGGGCCTGAACTTGTGCATGCTACCAAGAACAGTGCTTGCTACTATGAGTAGACCCATTACTTCTCAAAAGCTAGATTGTGGCTGGGTGTCTGTGGGCTGCGCTGAAGATCAAGGGGGAGTAAGACCCCCAATCCCACCTCCCTGGATGACCATGTCAGAACTTTCATGGGCACAAAAGGGGCTTCATAGCTACGTACATGTGGGTGTCCACCTGAAAATCAGGCCCAAAGTCTGTAGGGCTGTGCACCCCAAAACTGAAGGCCTCCAAAATCCTAAATCTGAAAAGTTGATTGCATAGGGTTCTTTGTAGAGATGGAAAGTATCATCTTGTTCTGATTTAGACTCTGGATTTAAATCATTGACTTAGGGAGGAAGATTGTCTTTTTTCTCAATAACCATGTCCCAGTGTTGTGGAGTTTCCATTGTTAATAAACTGGCCACATCATTTCCTACCATTATTTGAGGGTAAACTGAGTGTAGACTAAACCATACTCTTCCTAAATCCTTTCCTCTCATCTTTCCCGTCCCTCTCCCTATTTTCCCCTCTCTTTTCCTTTCTGTTTCCATTCCTCTGTGTTCCTTGCTAGCCACATCTCCCTACTTCTCCATTTGCTCTCTCATCCATTATCTTCTTTCTTTACTCCATTTCCACACAGATCACTCTTTGCCCTTTGTTCCCCATCTTTCCTTATGCTCTTTCCCTTTCCTCTTGTGTTTCTATCCCTTCTTTCCTTCTCCTTTCCTCTCCCTCTGGTTTCCTTATGCTCTTTCCCTCTCCCACATCCTTTCCATTTCCATTCTCTTCTGTCCATATCTCTTTTTCTTTGTTTGGTTTGCTTATTATAGCTGAATGTTTGCACTGATTTAAATAGCCTGTTTCAGGAGTAGCCACAGCTGCCAGGATGAACAATCCTCTACTCTGCTGAGCTGGGGGAAGGCAGGGGATTGACAGGAGGCAGAGCCTCTGGCATAATCTAATCTGGATTGGTGTGAACTCCTGCAACAGCAATGACAGTAGCAAAGATGTAAAGGGCAATGATGGTACCATTTCACTGACAGTTTTCCCCGGAAACTCTCTTCTTCAGAAATGTAATAAGCCCTGCCCATCTGCTATGATGGCTGAGAAGCCCCAATTCCCAGTAGGGCTCTCCTTTGCTGCTGCCATGGGGCAGGTGGGCATAGGTAGCATGATTGCTGAAGCTTCAAGGAAGGGAGAACCACTCCAGGATCAGATGGCACGTGTGTGTGGAAAGGGTAAAGCATCCTCACCTCCTGAATCATACCTCGGCGGAGAGGGATGAGACATACTACAATCACACCCCACGCCCCAGTGATAATGGGAAAGGATCGGGCATCATTAGACCCAGGTGCATGGGGTAGGGAGCCTCTGAAGTACATCTGCCTGTTTGGAGGGCACTAAGTAGAAACACCTGTCCCCTGAATGCTACAGCTGACTTGGAGGCTCAGAGGAAGGCTCTGTAGACACAGAAGCTCTTTGAATTGTCTGCCCAGCCCTGCTCAGCTGCCTTCCCCTTTCAGGGGGGTGGGAAAAGAGTCCCCTAACTGAAGTGGGGATGAAGGATTGTGGAGGTAGGACTGCATGATCTTGTCCTTCCAACCTTTGGCCAGTTTCCAGGGCCCCTGGAGTGGATTCTCTTGCCCCACAGCTTCAGCACCCACCTGTTGTTGCTACCATGAGGAAGCCATCCACTCAACTGTCACAGTAGGGCCAGAGCCAATTCCTCCAGTGAATGGCTACCAGGCACTCCAACTCACTCTGCCCATTTTTATTATCACCTCATGCTGCGCAATTACTAGGTCAGTGAAAACCTGACAATAACTGCCCATGAAAGATAGTATCACAAACCTTGACCACTAATGGAGTTAAACTTCAATGGAAACAGCCTTTTTATTCAAATCGCATTTTACTTTAGGCATTGTCGTCAGCTCCAAATAACAGGCCAAATAAAAGCAAAAGTATTATCATTCCTATAATTTTCAGTAAAATCTAAATATCTCCTGTTTCCATGGTCTAACTTACTACTGCTAAGCATATGGATGGCCAGACCAGGAATCTATCAGAACAATGGTTGTTCTAGTCCTGCCTGGCTGCATCAGAGGACAGTTGCAAGTGCTTCACAGTAAGCTTGAAACTCTCCCATAATGGAAAATTATGAAATAAACTATCATGGGGAGAGTTCCTTTCTGAGCCCTAGTTGTCTTATGCCCTGAAAGTGAATTTAATCAAGAGTAGATAATAGGAATATATCTACCATAATGAACTCCAAGACATTGTGAGCAGGCATTGTCAGGAGCGGAATTCCTGATCTATGCTGGGTGTAATTGGAAATCTTTACATTTTAGTTCCACATGTCATTTTCCAGTTCCATTCTAAGGGTATCAATTAAAATAATACTCTCTCTATATGACAATTACATCTGAGCCCCCCACCTCCCCCATCTAGTCCTTTTGACTGAAAAAAAAATTGCTTTGCTACAATTCAGAATGAATGTTAGGATATTCGGGGCCACATTTTAAAATATGACCGTACCAGGTCAACCTGCATTTGTATGCATAGATTGAGTAATTGTGTACCCATTTGTTTGTGGTGTTGTTGCCCCATTTGTGTGTACAAATAAAGGCTCCTTTCCACTTGCTATCGAAGGAGACTTAGCCATCCAGCCAGAGTTCCAGGTACATGATGCAGGTCTCAGGGTTTGGTGGCAGGGTAAGTTTAATGTATCATTTTCTTTGCTAGAGTTTTAATAGCGAAATTACATTTGAAAACAATTAAGCCCAAACCAAAGGATACTGATGGTAATGCAGACCTGACTAAATAACACTGGCTGTTTCATTTTCATTCACTTATCAGATATATTTACTTCTCAGATATTTCCTTAACCAGAATTGACTGTACTATAATTGCCTATTTCTTTGGTCCATTGGCTGTTAACCTTGAAGTGACTAGGGTAAAACTGGCGAGGCCTTCTCTGTCAGGCCTGACCTCTCACTATGCTGGAGAGGGTGCTGCCATGACAACCGCGACAGATGTCAGCTAAGCAATGTGCGCCCTAGAAAGACTCCTGTATTGAGAAAATCGATCTTGTAATGGTACTACCGAGCACATTCACTGAACTGCCAAGTGTTCTAGGCTTAATCATTTATTTCATCCAGCAGAGAGAAGAAAACATAAAAGAAATGAAATGAATTTGACCTCTGTCTTGTGAGTGACTTTAGTGCTATGCTGAATTCAAGCAAGTGCCTCTTATGAATTTAAAAAAATTACATTAGGAATAACATTTTGAAGTGAAATGACTCTTGTAATGCCAACCCTCCAGAAACATGTTATTTCAAATGTCAGACACATAATAGTCATTTGCTATTTTCCGTGTGTGTCCAGAGGTTATCTCCACCTAGGATGCATTTCAGGTAACTTATTATAAAGAAACTGCATATAAAGTATACAGAAATATTGCCTGGTTTAGTTTTATTTTTTTATACTCCTTTGGTAAGGAAACCTCCTCCTTGACTACATTATAATACAGCTGTGCTGAGAAAACAATAAACAATGTTTCATATTGATGGCTTCTCTTCTTTTTCTATGTCTCATAACTTTCCAGTAGTAGGAACACCAGTATAAAACATTCCCCCCAACTCCCCCAATCCCGAGTGAAGTTTTTCTGGATGACAACTAATCCCCCAATGGAATAGAATGGATTCCAGACACTAAGAGAGACTAGTCAGTCATTCCTTTCAATTACATTTAGATTTTGCTTGCTGTGTATGCAAATGATTTTATGACCAAACCCTGTAACTCCATGGTAACATTCGCCAATATATCAATGTCATGCTGGAAACATTCTGTATGTCTTTGACAAATAGCGAAAAACGAAAACCCACAGGATTTGATGTGTGCCTTCTCTTGGATGGGCCTGATGCTAGATTTCAGGGGTAAACCCCCCAAACCTAAAGAGAATGGAAAAATCTCTATGTCCTTAAAAAAAAAAATCACGGAGGGTGATTATAATGAAAAGGATCTCTTAAGACTGTCAATGCAATATGTCTGTCTCTGTGCTGTGGGATATTTTATTGCATTTTTGCCCTCAAGTGAAGCTGACGGGAGCCAGGCTTGTAATTTAAATCAATAAGAACCCTTTACCATGGCCATAAAATACTTGGCTAAACCTTTGAAGTGGCCACAGTTGAATGCACAGTGAACACAGTATAAATGTTCCTTAAGATGTATTGTATTAGACCACTACTAAAACAGCATTCAAAGGAACCAGCGCCTAAGCACCTTTTGTGAATGATGGGAGAGCCTCCCAGCCTCTTTTGATCATTTACATTCACCGTTCACATTGCCATGTGAAGTTGCTATAAACAAGCTCTCTTAATTGGCATATCACCCCTGCTGCAGATGTCACGCTTCCTTGTCAGGCGTTCTCGATATCTGCTTGACAGGTTTCCTGGGATCTGGATTAGGTTCTAAACCAATAATCCACATCTGATATGTTGTTATGTCAATTGCTTTTTTACATTTCAATGATGGCTGGGGAAATATAAGGCAAACGCAGTGTTCAGAACCGTTCCATAAGGATGGCGGGTGGTGCTGAGTTACAAAGCTAACTTTATACCAGGTGATAGAGATTTTAAAATCATCTAAATGAACTATAATGTTTCCCTGTTTATTGAGAGCTGATTTATCCGGAATGTATTTTCAATGCATTTCGAGCCCGTTCCTCAGCTGGCATAGATCATTTATACCAGCTGAGGATCAGGTACTTGCAGTCTTTAAAATGTATCTTGTACGAATATATATTTATAACTTTTTTCTCTGTAAAATAACTAAATGCAAAAAACTCCCACAAAACCAGCCCCATTTTAAATAACACCAAGCACTTGAGTTTTTCAAAACAAAGAAAGCCAGGAAATTCAAAGTTACGGCTGACACTTCACCCTCACTACAAATAGCAGGGGGAAAAGAAGTACAGTTTAAATGAATTTCCTGGATTTTTGTTCCTTGGAATTATTTAAACATAGCTCTGTGTATTTAACTTACTTTTGTAATGTAGTTTTTTTTTTTTAATAAATAAATGCGTGGTCAAATGTGTACTTACCCATAGTTTAGCTTGTGGGTATCAGAACCAGTGTCAGGGGGGCATGTGGGGTGGAGTGGGGGTGTAGCATTCTAGTGGCAGTGTCACAAGTCATAAGCCTGCATAATGGCTCCAGAGGCACTGGAGGACCAGTGCCAGGAGCAGCATTTAATACTCATTTTAAAAAAGGAGTAATATGTGCTCTCCTCCCCAGGGGCAGCCTCCAGGCCATAAAAGAACCCTGGTGGTTAGGCCCCCATCCCTTACCTGCCTAACCATGCCCAATTTGGAGCATGCAGTTCCGCTGGCTGTGCTAATGTCCCTCTTTGTGCTAAGATGGCCTGATCCTGTATCCATTGAAGCCAATAGGAGCCTTTTCATTGAGTTCAGTAGGTGTTGGATCCAGCCCAAAGTGTTCACACTCCTGAATGAATGTTCTAAGAAGGGAAAGGACTTCTTTCCTGTCTCTCTAGCACATACTCACAGGGGCAGGCACAGTCTGGCCTCATAGTATCCATAATATGCCTTATTATTAGGTAACTGTTTTAGTAGGTGTGTTATATCCCCACTAGATTGTAATAGTTTGAGTTAACAACAACTATACTAGTTTTGGACTGTTACAAGCTAGCCTATTGTATACAGCCACTGGGACTAGAGCCAGGTAAAACTTTTGTTGTGAAACCCCAGTCCAGAAGACATTTATCTGATCTGTGATTTTGTTATAAACTGTTCACTGGGGTTTGCTCCTAGATAAGTTTTGAGGTGACCTATTTAGAAAGAACATGTGTATCATAAACACAGAGAGCATGTAGTCATTTTTATATATGTAACCCTTCTGCCCGTCAGAGTTGGCAGCAACAAGGGCCGGGTTCAATATCTAGGGGATTCATTCCAATAACACAATGCAAACTGGCTTGAGCCCCCACCCGGTGACCTGGGACAAATATATACCACCCCCGCTGGGCGCCTCCAAGAGGCAATACTTCCCCTCTCGCAAGCACATAGTCTGAGTATAGCAAAAAGCCTTTTAATAACAGATAGAAACAATGTGGCATTATGTTGGGGAAACACCACCAACAGGATTCGTAACACAACCCATGAGCAAGAAAACCCACCCCAAGCAAATTGGGGCATGCCCTTTCCCTTTGGTTCTTGAGTCCAACAACCCGAAATATCCCAAAGTCCCAAAAGTCCAATGACCGAAAAGTCTCTGTCCCTGGTCAGGGCAGCCCCAGAGTTCGAAAGTTTATCTGCAGAGCTTTACCTCCCAACCTGGGTGGAGATGGGGGAGGAAGAGAAGTAAGGGGCACCTTACATGATCTGAAGCTGACCGCCCCACAGCTCCATAGGCCTTCACTCCGCTCCGCCAGCCGCCCCACGAACTGCTTCGCTCCGCTCCCCACAAGCAGCTCCCGCTGTCCTATGAACTGCTCCACCAGCCTGTCCACAAGGCACTCCAGCCATCCCACAAACTGCTCCACAATATATCTTCAGGCTCCCCCACTACTTAACACTCAGTGATTTCAGCTCTTAGTCAGTTTTTAGCTCTTTTGTGATTTCAGCTTGTAGTAGGGGAGCCTCAGTGCTGGTGTACCATTAGCCCAAAGTGAATTCAGCTCAGCAGCTATAACTAGACTCCTAATGAAATCAAAATTAGCTCTGATATTCCACAGTGGAGAGAGGAGGAAGTGCAATTAGCATGTAAGGGGCCCATGCCACCAAGTATTAATACTTGTCCCCAGCCTCTCTCAATTCACAGAGTTTTGGAACCCATGCTCCTTGCCTCGCGAGTGCTACTTAGTTGATGGTGAGTCCCTCCATCATAACAAAAGGCCAAGTACAGTTCCAAGAACAGTTCCCATAATCAGGGTGATAATTTATTCTTTCTGCCCCAATAACAGAGACACTGGGGATCCCACAGCAGCCAAAGTGACCATTTGGGCAGCTATGGCCTCATTCTAGGCGGGGTGGGTGTGCCTATGCAAATGAGATCGGCCCCTGAAGTTCTTTTCCACAACTTGCCACACCTCACCACCAGATGGCAGAGTGGAGCTCATCCTGACACTGCTTACATCTATGCTACACATGTGTATGGACTGTCATCTGAACCTTTCATGTTAGTTCATAAATGAGTGACTCTCACATGTCAATGTCAATGTCAGACATAGGCCACTAATGTAGAATTCATGCCGGTTACATCTATTTTGTTCTCCATTGAAAACCAAAGCACAGTCAGTGGTTTCATGTAATTTTTTTTACCTGAAATTAGGAAAAACTTGGTGACTTCAGATAAGTTCCACTGTGAGTCTTTTGGTTTTGTTCGTATGTGACATGCAGCAAAGCAGAAACTGGGAAAAAGTTGCTTTGCGTGAATGGCTGCAAACTCATCACTGCATTTACATACACCCTTCCTTGCTCTTAGTCTTTTTGCTCATGGTGTCTAGTTTGCTCTAGTGGACTTTCTCTGGGTTCCCTTAAATTGAACCCTAGCTCACCCTGCCCCTCCACTCCTTATAGCTTAAATAACTGTCCTGACTACAAGAAGAGGTGGACCATGCCTCTTTCTCTCTCCAGCCCTGTTCAGTGTAAGTTCAGGTACAATCTGCCTTGGAGTGGGGACATAACTGATCCAAACCTCAGATTACTTAGATAGATTCTGATTCTAGAAAAAATAGGGCCAAATTGTTCTCCCCCGGAGTAATAGAAGGCACAATTTGGCCCAGAGTCTTAAATTCAGAGCTACACAAGGCTAACCAATACAACAGTCAGCTAAAATAGAATAAAAAGTGATTTGTTTTACTGAAATACATATGAAGTTCATAGTTTGTTCTATCTGAAATCTTGCTTACTAAAAAGAGAATTTTAGTTACAGAGTATGATTGTGGATTACAGAACAAATCTATCTATCTCATGTTTATCACTGAGGATTTCATGCACCTCTTATACCATTAATCTAGGAAAACATTAAAAATATTCATCCAAAATTGTATGCATTTTTATCTTTCCCCATTTGTCTCTGTCTTATTCTGTTTCCTCCTTGGGTTGGGATGGCAAAGGAAGGCATTTCCTCGTTTGTTGTGGTTATGTATTTTGGATAGTAGGACAGAGACACAGATCTCAGGTTGTGGCCCTGTGAATCCCTCTGTGCAATTTCACAAATGAGTTGTCCTGGTGATGCCTGTTCAGAGAGAGAGTTTATATAGAGCTAGATTCTGCCACCCCCCATATTGATATGCTGGCGCTTTAAGATTGAGGAGGGATGTCTCCATGTCATGCTATCCCATTCCAGGTCTTTCTCTGCCAATGCAGATCCATCAAACAAATAGAATAACCACTGAGCAAGAAGAGAACCCAAGCTGCTAACTGTTTAGACCCCAGAACCAGAACATTGAAGTGTGGGTGGGGCAAGGCTACCTTCTCTTTCAAACAGAAGGTAACCTGGGGTATAGTCCTAGGCCTGTTAGGATTTGTAGGCCTCCCAAGTGAGTCACAGTTGGGAGCCGCAGGGCTGTATCCTTCTTTCATAACAGGGAGACTGTGGAGGGAGTTGGACTCTGAGTCTGCCTGAGACAAGGAAATGCTCTCTGTCTAATCAGAACTCTAACTCCCTATCAGTCTGGGCTCCTAGCAGAAACACTGGAGACCAGGAAGCCCCCTGGAAGGGGGCTGTTTCTCTTTATTTGAAGACTAATACAAGACCTTTTTTCAGATTGCTTTTTTCTTTTCTTTTTTTTACTTTTCCCCTAGACCTCAGGGGGAGAATCTTGGTTACTGGGAGGACCATCTGGCAGAAAGAAATCCCTAAGGCAGGGGTTATACTGGTTGTTCTAATCTGAAGAGTTCATGGCAAGGCTGTCAAAGAATGTCTATGAGTAGTAACTTCCAGTGCAAATAGTCTCACTGGAGTAGATTGTGACCTTGTTTTACCTGATTGTACAGGGAATAAGGATCCTCTCCTGTTGCTTGGGTGAGTTAGATCTAATTGGTTCATGGCTCTGCAGGGGGGCATAACCTCTGCTCCCCAGGTGTTCTCTTCTGTCCCAGTACAGCGGTGAGCAAGGAGGTATAAGCAGTGGGCAGAACATTGGCTTTGTACCCTGTAACAATCCTATGGGCTTCTAAACGCCGCGCCCCCACCCCCCCCGGTCTGGGCAGAGGCTGGTCATTTGTTCTAGCTGTGGGTCTCTTGGGCACACTCCCAGGTGCAGACCCCATATCTGAGACCCTTCTTGGGCTGTGGGATCCCATAGTCCAGCTGCCTTAGACCCTGGAACCAGTGCCCCAGCCCTACCACCCTCCAGTTGCTTAGACATGTTTCCCCAGTGTCCGCTTGGTTATGGGAGCTCTGGTTTCTAGGTAAAGCCTTTAGAGACAAAGTGGCATAAAACAAAGAATAGAGAATTTCTTAACCATGGACATTTTACTCTTAACAAAGCACACTAGAGTGCTCTTTGAAAAATAACAAATAGTCCTGAACATCCCCTCAAGCCTGATATCAACACTCCTCCTCCCCAACAAGTCCGGGTTTTGGTCAGCATCCTTCCTGCCTTCCTTAGCCTGGTTTTCTTGCATATATGCTAGTGGTCTGGCCTCTTGATTAGAGAAACAGTCATCTTTTAAAACAGTCTCTCTCACCTTTTTGCTCATGTGCCTAAATTGGTGGAGTTCTGGGCTCCTTAGCTAGTCCCCTGCCCCCATTAGCTTCTCTGCAAAGTCGTTCAAAGTCATTGGCCCTACCCGTAAAAAAGCCATTGTTCTAAGAGGGAAAAGTCCTTCAGTTTTGATGGCCCTTGGTGGCTCTGCCATCGCTACTCAGACAAAGGCTATGTACACACTACCACTTACTGTGGTATAATTACTTCACTCAGGGATGTGAATAAGCCACCCTCCGAGTGACATAAGTTACATCGACCTAAGCACTGGTGTGGACAGAAGTTGTCCTGCTGACAAAGCTACCTCCGCTCGCGGGGGCTGGAATAATTAAGTCGATGGGAGAGCTCTCTGCCGTCGGCTTAGAGCGTCTGCAGTAGCAGTGCTGTATGGGTGCAGCTATGCCACTGTAAGCTCTGTAGTGTAACCATAGCCACAGTCTGTCCACTCGGTGTCAAGACCCTGCTACAAAATGGCTGCTCTAATCCACAAAGGAGGTTGCGAAACACCATGGAGATCGCACTCTCAAATGAAGGTTACAGTACCAAGTAGAGTCCCTGAAACAGTGGAGTTCGTAATCTGACACAGATGCCTCCCCAATCTATCGGGCCCCCACTACTTGCAGGCCAGGGCTTCTGGCCAGGTGTGTGCGGAGAAGTAAATTGGACCTTTTCAAGAGCTGCAGTAATTTCCTTCTCCCTTCCACCTTCCCTTCCCCATGAGGGTGACAGCAAAGTCAGTCTTTCTTATGACCTTCTAATTGATGGAGTGACAAGCTATTTCTTTCTCAAGTGAGTCCTAATCCCTCTTATGCCACATGTATGCAGGCTACTGTGATAAAAGCATACATCCTATGACACCTGGTCAGAACAATTCTTAAGGTTGTTATCCTCTAAGTAGGGATTTCATCTATGTCATGTGGGGCAACTAAGCAATTCTGGATCCCTGGAGGAGTAGGATTCCTAAAATGCAATATGATTTAAGGGAATTGTGGTGTTCTGGAATTATGTGCATGTTTCTGGCATTAGGAAGCTCTGGGTTTAGTACCTTTTTTCATATGTACAGCCTGTGGAAAGGATTCCTTGGGCCACATTTTGAGACGTCAGTGGTTTTTTCAGCACCTCTCAGGATTTGCCCCATGGAAATTAGAGATCAGTTTCCTAGTCCATCCTGTTGGCATTGAAGGATTGTTCCCTATGTGTGTTCTCTACTGCTGTGTCCAGTCCAGTTTGAGATGATAGGGTGTTCACCACTAGTCTTGTGAGAGTACTCCATACTAGGCTGAATCTCAAGCAGCACATCCTAGCTATATGTGCATAGCCCCTATCAATCCTATAAAGTATGGAAAGACTATATCATTATTTTGCACAGGGAGTACTTGGGAACAGAGAAACATCCTCAGAGATGTTTAGGCACCTAATTTCCATTGATTTCAATAGGAGTTAGGTCCTAAATACATCTGAGAATCTGGGTCTAAGTGACTTGCCCAAGATCACACAGGAAATTTGTGGCAGAGTAAGGAATTGAAACCCAGGTCTCTTGTAATCCAGGCAAGTATCCTAACCACTGAACTCTCCTTCTTTTCTCCTCCCTTTCCTATTACTCCTCGTTATACCCCCTTGGAACTCCACCAAAGAATTTCTCTCCTTGCTTGTATGTTTCAAGTGCTAGTAGACAGTGATCACTGGTGATGAAATCACTAAAGGTTCAGGCCCTGATTCTTTATTACATTCAAGCACAGCTGAGGTACTGCAGAGAGTGGTGGCTGCTGGGAGCTGACTGTAGGTGCTTGATTCAGGACCTCCTGGCCCTGGTGCAAGTTAGGGCTCCACAGAGGCAGTGAAGGATTGGACATAGCGGAGCTCTGCTGTACCATGTCTCCTCCCTGCCCATGCCTCACCCCAGGACATGTCCCTTCCTTCTCTTTGGTGGGGATTGGAGGGGCAGCTGATGCAGGAAGTGGCTAGCCTGTCTCAGATGGATGTATGCCAGTAGGGGGAGTGGCTGCACAGGGGGAATTCTCCACTGTCTAGAATGCTTTAAGGCCACTTTGCGCTATTTATGCAATGTGGCCTTAGCAGACAGGAGAATCTTGTTTGGGTTTAGCTGGCAGGCTTGGTTGCACTGCTGTGTAAATAGATATATGGTGAGTGAACCGATTGCTTCTGTGGGGTCAGCCATTCCATTAGGATGTATCATTCTGGCTGCAGATCCAGGAGACACTGGACTGTGCAGGAACATTGGTCTGAGGTCTGGATGATCTGCCAGGGATAGTTTTAGATCAGGTAGAGTAAGCAGTGCACAGAGTAGTATTCCTGTTTGCACTGCCAAAGATCCTGTGTTTCATGTGCAAAGCTCAACCTGCTATTCTCCCCCCTCCCCGACCCACTCTGCTGTCTCACAACAGACATCAACTCTTTCTAAATAGGTGGTAGGTTTTCTTAGTGGGCAGAGTCTCTGCAGCCTGCTCCAGTGTCCTATTGCCTTTTCAGTGTCAAGTCTCTCTTTCAGGTGGTGACTGGCTGATCTTCATGGAGCTATTCAGAGGACCCCTTCCCCACCATTTTCAGGAAGCCAGTCTGCAGGTTCATATTCCTGTAACCTACCTTCTTCTGGTGACTGGCTGGTCTGTTTCCTTCTCTGAGACTTTAGACCATCTCTAGGTATCTCCTCTTTATTTGTCCTCTGTTCAAGTAATATGGGCCTGATTCTTATCTCTTTTACAAGGGGTCTAAACTAGTGAAGCTCCACTGACTTCAGTGAAGTTACTCCCAATTCACCCTGGTGTGACTGAGGGTAAGGTCAAGCCCTATTTATTTGATTATCTTGATCTTTTCTTACACATCAGTCCCTCTTGTCCCTTGTTTTGTTACTTCTTTCTGGACACATTCCAATATGTTGGCATTTTTCTGATACACCCATCACCGTCCACCTTAATATTTAAATGGAGGGGATGCATAAATGGTTATGCCTGTACAGTTGGAAAGCATAAACCTGATTGACAGCTAGTAAAAGGAAAAAAAAGAAGACATGGGTTAAAATATGGAGCAGGCTATCGCTTTCTTTTTCAGTCTGAGCACACGTGAGCATTATTCTTGGTGCAGTCTCATAAATGCCATCCCAGAAAGGGATTATTGCTTCCCTGATTCATGACTTGAGGATTCTGAGTATGCAACCCAAAATAGTACTGGCTTTTTTGTTTCCATATATTTTTGCTGGGGAGGGAGTGGCTTGGAGGTTTGGCTATTTATAGGGATAGTCTTATATTTTCTACCTCTCAGTGAGAGAAAGAGTCTTTGCTTATTTTATTTTATTTTATTTTGGCAACTGTATACACACCCCCTTTGTTTTGTGGAAGGTGCATTTAATAAAGTTAAAAAATATTGCATTACAAACTCATGTTTTGCTCTCCACAGCTGCTTATAGGTACTACATCTCCCTTTAAGTTTGGCGGAATATATATTTCATCTATAATTTCACTTACAGGCAATTTTTTCACCTTATAACATTCAAGGTGCAAATGTTCTTGTATAATTTGTTATTTTGCACCTCCTAAATATGCTAAAAGTGTAAGGAGTAAACCAGGATAATCTCTGGGGATGCTGTTAGATGGTGCATCACAGAATCATTTGAAAAATCAGTTGCTTGTGTCCATAAAAAAAAAAGTTGACATTATCTCATCTCAGCCATTCTTAGCAGTTGCCCTACAATGTTATAGATCCTGACTGTTCATCGCATGAGCAAACCATACAGTGCAGCAGGAGTGGCTTTCAGTTTTATGTATAAGTGCTGCAACTGGTATTTTAAAAAGTTAATATACTATTTATTGGCATTTTTATAACACTTTATTAAATGTGTTAGTAGTGTTAAGGAATTGAAGATCAGGAGGTTTTAGTACCGTTATACAAGGCACTGGTGAGACCTCACCTGGAATACTGTGTTCAGTTCTGGTCTCCCATGTTTAAGAAGGATGAATTCAAACTGGAACAGGTACAGAGAAGGGCTACTAGGATGATCCGAGGAATGGAAAACTTGTCTTATGAAAGGAGACTCAGGGAGCTTGGCTTGTTTAGCCTAACTAAAAGAAGGTTGAGGGGAGATATGATTGCTCTCTATAAATATATCAGAGGTATAAATACCGGAGAGGGAGAGGAATTATTTAAACTCAGTACCTATATGGACACAAGAACAAATGGATATAAACTGGCCACTAGGAAATTTAGATTAGAAATTAGACGAAGGTTTCTAACCATCAGAGGAGTGAATAGCCTTCCAAGGGAAGCAGTGGGGGCAAAAGATCTATCTGGCTTTAAGATTAAACTTGATAAGTTTATGGAGGAGATGGTATGATGGGATAACATGGTTTTGGTAATTAAATATTCATGGTAAATAAGCCCAATGGCCTGTGATGGGTTATTAGATGGGCTAAGATCTGAGTTACCCAGGAAAGAATTTTCTGTAGTATCTGGCTGATGAATCTTGCCCATATGCTCAGGGTTTAGCTGATCGCCATATTTGGGGTCGGGAAGGAATTTTCCTCCATGGCAGATTGGAAGAGGCCCTGGAGGTTTTTCGCCTTCCTCTGTAACATGGGGCACGGGTCACTTGCTGGAGGATTCTCTTTTCCTTGAAGTCTTTAAACTACGATTTGAGGACTTCAATAGCACAGATATAGGTGTGAGGTTTTTTTTTGTAGGAGTGGTGGGTGAAATTCTGTGGCCTGCGTTGTGCAGGAGATCAGACTAGATGATCATAATGGTCCCTTCTGACCTAAATATCTATGAATCTAGTGTCGCTTTTGGTTTAGTGTAAGTGTATTTCATTCAATTTTACAGCCTTCCTTCTGTGTCTCCCTTCTTTCCCCCTTGGTTCAGTTTGGATATCTATTTTTTGAGTTGCTTGCCTTTTTGGACCTGATTCTGGGGCCTTACTCATCTTACTTATTCCTTAAGTAGACCCATTCACATCAAGGGGACAATTTGTGGGGTAAGGTACTGCTCCGTGTGAGTAAGGGTATCAAAATCTGCCCCTCAAAGCAGGAACTAGGGGGAAAAAAGCATGTAACATGTTCTGTAGAGTAAGCGCCACCCCTCTTTATGGGCTAGACTTTGCATTTCAAATAGCTTTGAAGAAGGGGTGGTGCATAACTGCACCATCACAGGAGTACTCTAGCGAAGCACTGGGACTCAGAAACATAACCCTGAGCTACAGTGCCTCCCCTGTGTCCTCCTGGAGGAAGTCATTTGCTTCTATCTTGTGCTTGCAGCAAATTACAGTACTTTCATTTGTTCCGGCCAGTATGTGTGGGTGGAGTTTAAGTTTCACGCTTTCTCACCCACCTCCTCTGGAGGGGAGTAACTGGCTGTATAGCACCGGAGTAGTCCGGGAAGTCAGCATAGGGACATTTAGGGAGTCCTGACACCCTCTTAGGGTATGTCTCCACTTCAAACTGGGAGTGTGATTCTCAGCTCAAGGAGACACGTCCCTGCTAGCTCTGATCAAGCAGGCTAAAAATAGAATGTAGCAATGACAGCAAAAGCAGTGGTAGGGGCTAGCTCCCTTGAGAACGTGCCCTTTAGCGACCCTCGGTACGTACTTGGGACAGCTAGCCCATCTTACCGCTCTCGCTGCCCTGGCCACATTCTATTTTTAATGCACTAGCTCAATCAGAGCTAAGGTGAGTATGTCTCCTTGAACTAGGAATCACCCCTCCAACTCCAAGTGCTTCTTGGAATTTGTTCCTGTTTGAACTAGAGCAGATCTGTTAGAAAAACTTCCAATCTTGATTTCAAAATTGCCAGAGATGGAGCATTCCCCCACATGTGTTTCTTTGGTTCAACCACAGGTATGGGCAATTGTCTCCAGATTTACACTAGGCCTGCTAATGATGGGCACAATCCTGCAAGGTGTGGAGAGCCTTCTACTCTCTCTGAAGGAAATGGGATCATAGACTTTAAGGCCAGGGACCATCGCAATCAGTCTGAACTTCACCACTGTAGTTCAAACAAGCAAGTGACCCGTGCCCCTGTGCTGCAGAGGAAGGTGACAAAGCCCCAGGGCCTGCCAATCTGACCTGAGGGAAAATTCTTTCCTGACCCCAAATATGATGATCAGTTAGACCTTGAGCATGTGGGTGAGACCCGCTGGCCAGACTCCTGCGAAAGAATTCTCTGTAGTAACTCAGAGTCCTCCCTATCTAGTGTTGTACAACATCTCACAGCATCAGAGGCCCTGTCCCTGTGTTCAGTACCTTATCAAGCCTTATTTCTGCAAGTGAAACAAGTCCTTTGTAGCAAATGGCACCATTCATTTCTGTTGTTTAAATGAAATGACATACGCACACCTCTAATGTGGTCCTCACAGTGGCCTTGATTCTGGAAAGTGCTGAGCACCCTGTCCCCGAGCCAGCAAGAGCTTAATTTAAAGCACATGAAAAATCCTAATGAACTTTCAGCACATGCTTAAGTGCTTCACTGGATTGGGGCCACAGTCCTCAGCATTTTGCAGGATCAAGCTCCATTGGGTCAATCCCACAGTTTGAATTTTGGATCCCCAACTTCCCTCTATCCTAAAAAGTGTAGTGACCATCTTCTACAGTGCTTCCTACCTTTGTGATATAGGGAAATATTATGACCTCTCTGCAATGGAGGAGGAAACTGAGGCACAGAGAGATTAATGATTTACTCAAGGTCAAAAAGCAAATCGGTGGTGGATCCAGGAATATAATCCAGATCTCCTGAAACCCAGTCCTGTGCTCAGCCCCTTTGGTGCTTCTATGGTGCACATCCACCTTTTGTTGGTCTGGCTGGCTAGTATTACAAGGCTAGGACTATGCATGTAAACCACACTTAAATTACTATGTTATTTGCACCTTTCTGCCTTATTTATTTTTGTTGTGTCTTTCATTTTTGCTATTTGCAGCACATTGTACAGGACAGGTGTCGCACAGTAGTCAGTAGGCTTTTAATCTAATTTATGTATGTCTCTATTAAAATGTAAACTGCTTCCTACCTCTTTGGAAAAAGCCTACTCCTGGAGCTGTAGTACAGTCATGGTGATTTCCCCCAACTGCAACTCCCTGACTTTTTGTCTCAGCATCACATACAGCATAATTTATAAAAGTGTGAGCAACTGCAGAATTGTTCTCCTAATAGATTCTGAAGATTTCAATTTCCATTCTGCCACACAAGACTGAGAATCCACTTGTGCTCAGCTGTCTGCCTCTTTGTCTCATCCTCACACTGCATCAAAAATCAGGTTCAGGTGCAGGTTAAGAGCATGCATTTACCTCAGGAATATGGGACTTATTAAATATCGCTCTACAATTAACATCACCATATCAATAAGAATGATCGTTATGTCCTGTCAATCAGGTGCTGAATTTTGCTTCAGGGAAACAAAACAACTGAAATGATCGGAAATGCCCTCCTCCCCCCCTTCTTTTTTTTACATGCTTCTCTTAAAATTGGATAATTATATGGCTTTTCATTAGATCCCTCTAAGCGTAATAGATCACGATATTCACCCTTTGACCTTGGTGATGAATGGTTCTGGTGAAAACATGTGACAAGCAGTGCTCTAATGAGAATAAAATACCGACTAACGGGGAGTCTCACATAATGAAAGAACAAAGCAAGAAAGAAGCACAATTACTTTTAAGGTTGCAAAGTAAAATCTGTTCGTGAAGCAATTCTGATACAGATGCAAGAAGGAAGCCCTTTTTAATTTAATTTTAATAGACAGTAGCAACTAACTTCGGTATTGGACACAGACACATAGAAAAAAAGACAAAAAGAATCTTTGTATTCTGAATCTATGGAAACATGCAAAATATTCTCTTGAGATGATGTATATGCACGTCAGTAGATAAGGCTCTGTCATTCCATTTTTAAAAAAACCCTCAAAATAATACCTATCTATTTACATTTAAAATAACATATTTTAAATTATTTTATTGAAAGCTATGTAGAATGGCACTCAATATGTTATTAAAAGACTCACAGGGTCACATTATCCCCTGGCATAAGCCTACTGCAGTGGACTTATACCAGGGATAAATTTGATCCAATGTTTTATGTATCCAATGGCTTTTGATCCAATTATTTTATTTTGACTATCAAGTAAGTTACATGCCAAAACCAGAACATTTTATCGATGCCCAAACATTGGTAGTTTGGATAAACTGGATCTTTGGTGCAAACCGCCCCTGATTTTGATTTTGCAACACCAAAACCAACTGAGATTTTTGCAAACTCAAGACTAAAATACAGTTTCTTTTGCCCACCTTTCTTAATTGGTCATATAGAACCTGATCCTGCTTGAGAAAGGACTATAGAAGTGTTCTGGTTTATTCATTATGTTCCAATTTTATTTGTTTTTTATTTGTATTGTTTTATTTTTTGGAAAATGTCTGTGATTGTGAAGGTTAAGGGACTATCATTTCTGGAAACTGAAGTTCCATCTCTAGCCATGGTCCATGACAAGTCAAGTGCTTTCCAATAATGACTGTGCAAAGATCACAACATCCTTTTGTAACATCATAAATTTGCAAAATATTTCTTTAAAAATCAGTAAACTGCTAATCAAACCTCACACTTTTCACCCTGGGGCTGGGATTCATGTCTGGCTCAAGCACAGATCTTCTCTAGAGCATATGTTAGGAAGGGTTTCTTGATTTTGGTTGAAATCCTGGCCCCATAAAGTCAATGGGTATTTTGCCATAGACTTAACTGGAGTCTGGCTTTCACTCTCTGGGCCATATTCTCCTTTCATTTACTCCACAGTTTTTATTTATATTCTTATAAATCCCTTTTTTAAAAAAGGAGGGCCCTGATCCTGCAAACACTTATCTTAAGAACATAAGAACAGCCATACTGGGTCAGACCAATGGTCCATCTAGCCCAGGATCCTGTAGTCCAACAGTGGCCAAAGCCAGGTGCTTCAGAGGGAATCAGCAGAACAGAGCAATTATCAAGTAATCCATCTTCTGTTGTTCACTCCCAGCTTCTGGCACTCAGAGGCTAGGGACACCAACAGTATGGGGTTGCATCTGACCTGACCATCTTGGCTAATAGCCATTGATGGACCTATCCTCCATGAACTTATCTAATTCTCTTTTGAACTCTGCTATAGTTTTGGCCTTTACAACATCCCCTGGCAACGAGTTCTACAAGTTGACTGCTTTGTGTGAAGAAGTACTTCCTTTTGTTTTTTTTTACCTGATGCTTATTAATTTAATTTATACTCTGTTGCACCAGGCCAAGGCATTCAAGGTAGTGCAACTAACTGAAACAACTACAATCGTGTGAAAACAAAAAAACACATTTCCAACTGAAATACATTGAAAACAAACGAGAGGGTCCAATTTAAAAATAAGGAAATAAAGAGCTTGGGAAAGTGATAAATTCAGGGCTAACGGTGATTGCTTTGAAAATACCCAAGGAAAGCAACACTTTCAGATACTTTTTACAAGTGGCAAGAACTGAAATTAGATGAATTTCAGAGGTGGACAAGTTGCACACTGTAAGGTCACTACAGCAAAAGAGAGATGGTAAAGCCATTGAGGAATAAGGCCCGATGCTTGTACAGAGAATATTAATATTCATATCCTAGAAACATGTTTAAAACAATGCTGAGTGCTTTGTTAAAAAGCAAGCGTAACCCTTCTGCCCGTCAGAGTTGGCAGCAACAAGGGCCGGGTTCAATATCTAGGGGATCCATTCCAATAACACAATGCAAACCGGCTCGAGCCCCCACCCAGTGACCTGGGACAAATATATACCACCCCCGCTGGGCGCCTCCAAGAGGCAATACTTCCCCTCTCGCAAGCACATAGTCTGAGTGTAGCAAAAGCCTTTTAATAACAGAGAGAAACAATGTGGCATTATGTTTGGGAAACACCACCAACAGGATTCATAACACAACCCATGAGCAAAAAAACCCACCCCAAGCAAATTGGGGCATGCCCTTTTCCCTTTGGTTCTTGAGTCCAGCAACCCCAAATCACCCAAAGTCCCAAAAGTCCAATGCCCCAAAAGTCTCTGTCCCTGGTCAGGGCAGCCCCAGAGTTCGAAAGTTTATCTGCGGAGCTTTACCTCCCAACCTGGATGGAAATGGGACGGGGGTAAGAGGCACCTTACATGATCTGCAGCTGACCGCCCCATAGCTCCATAGCAGCGCTCCGCTCCGCCAGCCGCCCCACGAACTCCTTCGCTCAGCTGCGCTCCGCTCGCCGCCCCACGAACTCCTTTGCTCAGCTCCACGGCCCACAAACTGCTCCACCAGCCGGTCCGCAAGGCACTCCAGCCGGCCCGCCAACTGCTCCACAATATAGCTTCAGGCTCCCCCACTACTTAACACAACACTCAGTGATTTCAGCTCTTAGGTGTGAATTCAGCTTGTAGTAGTGGAGCCCCAATGCTGGTGCACTGTCAGCCCAAAATGAGCTCAGCAGCCTATAACTAGACTTCTAATGAAATCAAAATTAGCTCTGATATTCCACAGTGGAGAGAGGAGGAAGTGCAATTAGCATGTAAGGCCCTCACCAAGGGGCCCATGCCACCAAGCATTAATACTTATCCCCAGCCTCTCTCCATTCACACACTTTTGGAACCCATGACCCTTGCCTAGCGAGTGCTACTTAGTTGATGGTGAATCCCTCCATCATAACAAAAGGCCACTTAGAGTTCCAAGCACAGTTCCCATAATCAGGGTAATAACAATTTATTCTTCCTGCCCCAATAACAGAGACACTGGGGATCCCACAGCAGCCAAAGTGACCATTTGGGCAGCTATGGTCTCATTCTAGGCGTGGTGGGTGTGCCTATGCAAATGAGATCAGCCCCTGAAGTTCTTTTCCACAACTTGCCACACCTCACCACCAGATGTCAGGGTGGAGCTCATCCTGACACTGCTTACACAAGGAAAGTTAAAACAGAAGGATAATTCTAAACTGGACCACTAGGGAAACTGTTAATTATGACTATTGTCTGTCAGACCAATATGCTGCTCTGGGAAACAAGAAAATAGGTGAGAAAACTGTTCAGGGAAGAAAATAGGTATGGAACAAAGGGGTGTGTGAGGAGATGACTAGGCCTTTCAGTATGACCATAACACTGCCCCGCATTGATTACTGCCCTAAGGAGTCCACAAGGAGGCTCTTCCACTGCTACCACTTCCTGCTGGGCCAGGGCCTCCTCCCCCTCTACTGTCAGCCATCTTGTCCACCTCTCCCCAGCTCTGAGTGGAGGAGGCTTTGAAAAGAAATACCGTTATTTGTATGCAATCCTACAACTTCAAAACTCATGAGTCAGACCCTCCTAAAAAAATAATGAGATTGGCTTAAAATGCATAAAACAATACATTGCAGGGTTTCTTACACTGTCTCCTGATTTTTAAGGCTTTAGAGGGAAATCCCAAATGTTTCTAGTTGAAAACTGAACGTTAAATGCACACACAAGTGTGCAGACCACACTGCTGGTTGTTTGGAGGAGGAGTGTGTGTGGGGCGAGGAGTTTGTGCCTGCCACTTCTACGAGATGCTATCAAGAGCTCCCAGTACAGAGCCTGAAGTAGCTCATGACACTTCTTTATCAACCCCATGCTGTAGGTGTTCCTAGCCTCTGAGTGTCAGAAGCTGGGAGCAGACAACAGAAGATGGATCCCTTGATAATTGCCCTGTTCTGTTGACTTCCTCTGAAGCATCTGGCTTTGGCCACTGTTGGACTACAGGATCCTGAACTAGATGGACGCCCTCCTCAACCCTAGCAGCCTCGTTGTCCAACAGAATGCTGATGAGGGCCAGGGCAAGGAGGCAGCAGGGACCATGGAGGATGAGGAGCATGTGATTCTGCACCTCTGCCTGGAGGAGGCAAGTGAAGAAGCCCCCGCGACAAACCTCAGGAGGACCCTGAGCTGCAGCAGCAACCAGAACTTGAGGCTGGTAAGTTACAATGGTCTCATACCCTCCCTCTTAATAACCCCTCTTGCTCTGATGCTAAATTCCTGATTTGAAGAACCAGGGCATTTGAATTACTGTGCACAGATAATATGGCATACATTGCTATGTCTCCGTGGGTTTGAACTGAAGTGCTGAAACTATGGCATTGTCACGCCCCATCCCCTTACCAAATCCTTCAAACCTCCCCTCTGCCTATCCAGTGCGTGCTCTGCTCCATACTGAAATGGTCCCCAGGCAAGACATGGTTACAAATCAATGATTTTATTGATTTCTGATGAACCACTATCACACATTTGGCTAAAGTTATGTTTTAAAAACAGATTATTAATGAAAAATCATTGCGCCTCTGTGTCTGTGCATTTCTTGGTCAACAGCCAGGCAGTGAGGGTCCTGGGGCCACGTGGACTAGGGAAAGGGAGGGGTAGGGTTAGGAAGATCCTAGTTGGGGGTAAGACAGTTATAGAAAATATATAGTTTGTTCTCTGAAGTTAGTAACAGATGTCTTTTGTCCCTTTGAATATTAAACAGTTTCAGTGCTTCCCCCCCCCCCCCGCCATCTTACCATCCCCATACAAATTGATGGAGGTGGAGTGGGGGTGAGGTTGGGGAATGGTAAGGGAACCGAACACAGTTGTAAAACACGTTGGTTGTCTGTAAATTACAGCAATCCTTTCTCCGTTGGAAGATTACAATTTTTTTTATCATCCCTGTCCCTGGTGTCTGACTTCTCCCCACACTGACCCATGCTGCACAAGATCGGGAAAACAGGCTTGGGAGAAGGATCCAGTCTGGTGGCTGGATAAACACAGGGCAATGTCCCTTTGCAGTGGAGAAGTAAGGAGCTTGTGGTGTTCATCTGAAACTTCAGAGAACCAAATAAAGTTGTGGGCTGTCTCTTTCTTTCCTTGTCCATTTCACCATTGTTAGGTGGGAACAGGGGCATGATTTTCTGGTGATGCCAGGAGTGGGAAGTGAATGGCAGTGTTTGTGGTTCACATCTCCTTTTGCATGGAAACTCTGTAAGCTTGCTGAATTGTCTCCCAGCCCTGTAAGCATATTTCAGCAAATTTTTGATGTAGCAGAAACTCCAGGTGGGTCTTGAGGTTCAATGGCAGTGTAAACCTGCTTGGTCCATCTTCATAGACCAAACCTCTTTCAAGGACTCCCCTGAGTAATCAGGGGGAGAACATGGAGCCTGTAGGACTCCTGGGACTTCGTCCTCCACAAGTACCCAAAATCCCTCACTGTGGGATCCCCCTGAGTATCCAGGAGGGGAACAATGAGCTGGTGGGAGTCCTGGAATCCCACCAAGTGCTCACGTCCCCTAATCCTGTGCAGATGTCCCCGGTTTTCCCCATGAGTGATTTCTCCCCATTGTTCCGCTCCGTGTTGGGGAAAGGCAAGGAGATGGCTTCAGAGACAGTAACATTTGGCCAGTGTTCCCAGTTTCAATCCCTTAATTTTTTAGATTTTTGGTTGATCTTTCTTTTTTAAAATATTTACATGACACATTCCATCTAGTAGTTTTAATACATGTTATCCTTTCCTTGACTTCTGTGTGGACCCTCCTTCCTCAATATGATGAACTGAAGATGTTTTCAGATTCAGGACAGGGACTCATGATTCACAGCACACATGTAACTCTCTGGTGCTATGATACTGCAAACACATTTTTTGTCTGTCCATCATCCCCCTCCCCAGCTTCAGAAATATCTGAAGTCTCAAGGAGACACAGGAGGGATGGGGAAAGTGCAGTTAATGTTATGTGCTTACAGAAAGTACTACTAGTTTTCAACAGCAGAACTTTATCGACAACACAGAAAAGGGGTAAATGAATGTGTTTATGGTTAGTTCACCTGCAGAAAATCAGAACATAATTCCAGTAACAATACAGGCACTGACAGCATCTGCCACTACCTCATGCATAAACGGCCCCTGTAACTGAAATTACATTCCTGGTATGTAGATCCAAAAGTATGTACCAGTGTTCCATCATGTGCATTTCCAGCAACTGCATAAGGTGTGAAGGTGTCCCTTGGCACAAGGAGATGTCATCCTCTGCCTCTCTGCTGTACTAAGATGTGTGCATAGGTGGCATCCTTGATTTTCCATGCCCTTTGGGAACCACCACCAGTTTGCATGTGGCTGAGATCCAGCTGCTTGAAGAGGGTTTGTAAACCAGACTTGTTCTGAGCCCATTCAGGACAGAAACATCCCCTTCATCCAAACAAATGTTACGGAGTGTGCAGCAGGTGACGATCATAAGAATGGCATTTGCCATATGTGCATTCACCCAGGTGCATAAGCAGCACCAATGAAATTTCAGTCTACCAAATGCTCACTCCATGACCATTCTGCAGTTACTGAGCTTGTAATTGAATTCCCTTTTTCCAGGTTTTCAGGCATGTCAGGTTGGGATTCTTGCCCACAGTGATTCCCAAATGGCTCTGTTTCCACTCTCTTTGGAAAGCATCCTCTCACCTGATATCTCCTGCTAGTAGTTTCTATTCTGAACCTTCAAGTTGGGAAGCAATATAGATTGGTAATATGTACAGAGGGACTGTTGTGGAGGTCAGAGAGACTCCATGCAGGGAGGAAGCTGGCAACTGAGGAGATATGGTTCTCCCACTCTAATAATGCCATAATTTGTGAGGGGAACAAGAAGGCTAGAGGTGTCTCATTCAGGAGTGGAAGCAGTAGTGGAGAAGGAGGTGGGATGGAAAGAAGGAGATGGGAGCTAAGTGTGCTTTGCTTCTGTCAACTCAGCTTCCAACCCTCAGCTAAGAACCTTAAGGATGTCCAGAGTTCATTAAGAGTCTAAGCTCTCTGGCACAGGGACTGTCTACTACTCTGTGTTTGTGCAATGCCGAGCACAATGGAGTCCTGTTCTTGGCTGGCGCTTAGCTACTACTGTAATAAACATACTAAATAATTACGTCAGCAAGGACTGCCAGCTTGGGGCATCTTGGTTATTTCAAAGTTTGGTCTTATTTAATTTGCAGCCATGGTTTTTCCTCACAAACCCATCTCCAGGGCTTCTTGCAAGAGACTCTTTAACCACCTAAAGAATCAACATCACTTCAATATTCAATATCACTTAAAACATGTCACTAGTTAAACATACTAAATAGACAATCATTTCTGTTTATTTATTGGAAACAGAACTGTATATGCCAGTACATATTTTAAAAAGCAATGTACAAATTATGTTCAGAGGCAAGTTCTCTATATGCATCTGTCACATTATAAGCAAGATAGGTTTACAAAGTTTAATACAATAAAATAGTGTGGTTAAAAGAGACCTTGAAATGAAAGCTTTTTATAAGCTTTACGGAGTATACGAATATCAGGAGAGCCATGATCCCTGTGTATATAAAGGGCTAGGTGCTGATGACAGCTGTTCAGGGGCGTACATAAGAATGAGTAGGAATCCCTTGGGCCACTACGTGGGCTACTTATGCCTTGGGTCTGTTACGGCCACAGCATACATACAGAGAAGTTAGATAAAAATATCAAATACTCTTGCTTAAAGGTTACAATGAAACACTTCTTTTAGTCTTATAATTCAAAATGATAACACACAAGAATGCAAAACATATGGAGAGACAAAGCAGGCTGCTCCCTAAAAACAGAGAATCACAGCTAACCCGGCCTTACTCTTGGCTTGCTGGCTGCAAACTGACTTTGCTAGGTCCAGATCTCATGCTTTCCTACAGAGCCCCTGAGATGCAAGCATCTAGCAGGAAAAGGAAGAGATAGCTTACATTTTCCATACAGCACAGGTTCCAGATGTGCAGGAGTAAATAGGCACTTTGTGCCTGCTATTCTCCTCTCTGGAGCAGGTGGGCAGGTAGTGGGAAAATCTTGGGTCTTCCCCCACCAGCCAGCACCATGAGCCAGCATAGGGGTGGTGATATGATTTGCTGGTAGTATAAGCCTGCAGCAAATCACTGCCCTCCTCAACTTTAAGTGCAGTGGAGGAGCAGGGAATGTTGCCTAAAGAGGCACAACTTCTTCCCTGCACTCAGAACCGTCCCTTGGGTACGGCGAATTGGGACAACTGCTCTGGGTCCCGCACTTTTGAGGGCCCCGCGGGCTGGTACGATTGGCCAGTGCAGTTGGTCCTGGAAGTGGATTTGTCACTTCTGCCCCGGGCCCTGCACCCCCCTAGGGATGGCCCTGCCTGCACTGACCTGGGCCAATGGAGCTATGTGCTGACCCTGTATACAGGGCTTGTGACAAAGCTACAATCTAGCCCAAAGTTGTTTAAACTAAAGATGGGCTTGATTCAGACTCTGGCATTTGAACCCCTTTGAATTTAAGTGTAAGGGAAACCCGGATTGTAATTTTGCGTCTTGAACCTGCCTCTGATGTAAACTCATATTGGTATTCAGCATAAGCCTGGACTGCATGTATCAAGTGAATGGGCCTGGGATTTTCAAAGGTATATCAGCAATTTCTTCCTTTCCCTGTTAAGTTCTTTCAGAAAGTCTGCCAAGCAAAGTGATTGCCATGCTTTGGCTTTAGCTCCATTTCAGAAATGGTATTTTGTCGGAGGCTGTATCTCATGTGATCAGATCATGTAGGAGCCACACGGCAGATATAAGAAAATCTTTCTGACAGAACTCTGCAAGCAGTGACTCTCCTTCACCACCCTGTGATAGTAGTGCTCTTCTGCATATTCCCTGGACTGTAGCCAAAAAGGAGCATTTCCACCGCAGTGCTCATTTACTAGATTATACTGGTATCTGTGCTATGTGAGTTTCCTGTGGCATGGAGCCTCTTCATAAACCGGTTGTTTTTGTAATCAAGCAGTTTAATTTATGTCCATTTTCCTCAGTGGATAATTAATGCAATGAGACTCTGACATACTGCAGATCCTCAAAAGTATCCCATTAAAATCAATGGGAATTAGACACCTAAAGAGATGTGAGGATCTCAGCCCATGATACTCCTGCTCCCCTTTATAATTATGAACCCCTGCCATGAGGTTCTGGCTCTGCTATTCTGGAGAGTGGGTCGGGACAGGCTGTTTCCCCTCCTAAATCTGTGGGGAAAGCTGGCCCAAGATATACAGACTCCAGCTGGATTTATTTGTGTCAGGATCCCCCTCCACACTGAGAACCCTCCCAGCAGGGGGATTCAGGGGCAGCCAGGGTGGGGCTGGCAGTAGGAGGCAAGGGGCATCCTCAGAGATGCGTCTGCTGATTCTCTTGGGATTGTTCACTGGCTTCTTCTGTAGGGAGAAAATCATCCCTCCCTCTCCCACCTACCTGCAGCATAAGAATTAATAAGAATCTCTGAAAGTTGAAATTCATGGCGTTTTCTCTCCTCTGAATGGGTTATTCCATTTAGGGAACGATGAGGCCATTGTTCTCCAGGGTTCCCATGCTTCAGGGGCAAATAATTCAGCCTCAAATAACTATATCAGCTCCTTCAGTTCAGTCTCCAGAATCATCAGGTCTGATCTGGTTAGTTAAAACTTGCACAATATTGGCCACCCAGCATTTGCAATGTAGGCTTTTTCCGTTGGAGCTTAAGTCCTCTCTAACCGCTGTAGTCATACAGGGAACACAGTCAGCTCCTGTGGCCTCATAGAACTCCATTCGTACAATCAAGAAGACACAGCCATCTTACGGGGATAAGTGCTCTTGCTAAATGACAAGAGCAGGAGTACATTAAGAAAATACATATTTGAGAACACTAGAGGGAGCTGAAGGAGGGAGTCAAGAAGTGAGGAAAGAAAGGGCAAGATGATGGAGCTCTGTTCTCACTTGGTATAAATAAGGGAAGTTGGATCCTAATCACAGCTTGCTTACCTCAGCCACAGCACAACATGGAGCACCTGCAGACTAGATTGAAGTAAATAGAAACAGATAAGCTCTCAAAAAGAAAAGGAGGACTTGTGGTACCTCAGAGACTAACAAATTTATTTGAGCGTAAGCTTATAAGTGAGCTGTAGCTCACGAAAGCTTATGCTCAAATAAATTTGTTAGTCTCTAAGGTGCCACAAGTACTCCTTTTCTTTTTGCGAATACAGACTAACACGGCTGCTACTCTGAAACCTGATAAGCTCTCAAAATCTTCAAAGAGTTATGCACCCTATTTCAATGAATTATCAAAATGATGGGGGTATATAGTCTCCTCTGTCAAACTGAGAGCCACCCAGGGAAGCGGGAGGTGGGGGAAGCCAAAGGTATATTTGAGTGAGGAAACATTTATACATCACTTCGGGGCCAACACATAGCTATTAAATAGCTTTTGTGGCATTTGATGTAGCTCAGATCTAGATGAACTCAGAATGTTAGATTATTGTTAATAATCTATAGCAGGTTTTTGTACTCTTGAAGCTGAAAGAACTTCTCAGGAGTGGCGAGACTTGCTGGTACTTGTTACATGACAGCTCTTCTCCTTGCACAAGCCCTTCACAAAGCTTCAGCCAGCTGGCTGACTTTGAGATATCCTCCTAACCAGTCCTCAGTCTGGCTCATGTGATTGTGTCACACAGGTGATTATGTCAGCAACCTTCCACTGCTGGCATGGGCTCAGAAAGAGTATGTCTGAAGGATTGGAGGACACCAGTCCTAATATGGCAGGGTATAGGCTGGGTTCAATGAATGGGATAATTGGTAGAGTTTTTTAAGACATTCTGTTAACTTTCACAAGTACGTTTTGAAACAGTGGCATGGACTGTTGTGCCGCAACATCCATTAAAGTTACTCTTCCAGAGACTTATGTTGTTCTTAATAAAAAAATAGAATTGCCATATAGTGTAGCTTTGTCTCTCTCACCAACAGAAGTTGGTCCAATAAAAGATATTACCTCACCCACCTTGTCTCTCTAATGTCCTGGGACCAATATGGCTACAACAACACAGCATACAACATATAGTATATAGCACCTTTCCTAACCTTTCATAATGACAGGTTTCAGAGTAACAGCCGTGTTAGTCTGTATTCGCAAAAAGAAAAGGAGTACTTGTGGCACCTTAGAGACTAACCAGTTTATTTGAGCATGAGCTTTCGTGAGCTACAGCTGTAGCTCACGAAAGCTCATGCTCAAATAAACTGGTTAGTCTCTAAGGTGCCACAAGTACTCCTTTTCTTTTTTCCTAACCTTACGTCTAGTAATTTTTTCTCATTATTCTTCCTAACTAAAAGTAACTGGTACGCCCACTTTGGAAACAGTTTTGCATAGACTAAGAAGCTGTCACAATTTTTGAGAGAGTTGGAGCTTTAACCAGATTTCATCTTTGTGTGTCACTGCTCATGTCAAAGTATAAATGTGCTCAGACATAAGAGTAGTCCTGCTTTCATCAAGGGAGCCAGCCTGCCTTTGCCTAGTTCTGCTTGGTTAAGCTTGTTATTTAAATTGTTAAAATTGAGACGTCGGCAGTAAATTTCAGAGAAGATATAACAATTATTAGATACAAGCAGGGCTCTTGTACTTGGGAGCATATCAATGGCCTCCATCCACAGCAGAATTAGCTGCAAATAATTTACAACAGTTTCTTTAAGAAGTGTGCCCTGTAGTACTTGGATGACATTAAATCAGAGTCATTCCCCAACTGGATCATATTTCCAAGTTTAAGAGAGATTTGATGCGAGTCAGCACAGTGGCTCAGCACTCCAGGGGCTACCTTTTAAAGCCGATGACTCTTGAAGAACTGCACTTTGATTCCCGATGCTGCCTTCTGGCCAGGAGCGGCGGGTTTCTGTGTCTTTGATATGCCAGGCAAGGGAGCCACAACAGTACAATTGCCCCTTGGGGGTGGGGGAGTAGAAAATAAGGAGGATGTCTGAGTGACCTTGTGCCACACAAATATTACTGAAAACTGCTTGACATTGGGAGCGAGGGGAGGGCTGTGTTTGAGAAGCCTGCAGCCCTGCTATTTATAGGCCAAGATTACCAAAAGGCACCTCTGCTAGTGCTAAAAGAAAAAAGCACAGTAGGAAGGGAGTGGAGTAACTGGAGTAACATCAGATGAAGCACATGCAAATTTAATTGAAACAAGAGACTTGTTGGGCTCAATCAGTGTCGGTTGTGTAGGAAGAGGAACATTTTTGTTTTGCCAGATAGGCTTCACTTCCCTAATGGGAATGAATTTAAGCTACTAAAAGCCAAAGGCTTATACTATAAATGGGCAAAAGAGTCAAATGCAAGGAAGGGAAAACATGTAGGTTAGAAAACTGAAAAGAGGAAGGGGGGTGCGCAGTGGCGGGGGGGATCGCATGCTGCATTCTACTCTCTTGTGGTCTGTATGATGTCTCTTTAGACTGTAAGCTCTTGGGAGTTTGCAGATAACATGGTGATCAGGAGTGCAGTATAAAAACTTTGAGATATGCAGTGGATCAGTAGGGGCAAGGATTTATCTTGTTATGTGTTTGTAAAGTGCCTAGCATACTTTTGGGCACTGTGTGCTTAACCCTGAGCTCTGCTGTGTGCCTGTGCAGGGGAATAAAGGGGAATGTGCTTCCCCCTTTCATGCCTAGTTGGGGTACACAGACAGCTGGAGCCAACTCCAGGAACCGTGGCGGCAGGCTGCATCTTCCTTTCTTTCCCTTCTGGGCAGATGGGTGAAGAGTGAAGGGAGCCTTAGCCTTGCTCCTTCCCCCATGTTGGCAGGTGCACTGAAGCTCGCTCAGAGGGGAAATGAATCTGTCTTAGGAAAAGGACTGGTGCAGATTACTTCCTCCCTGGAACAAGTTGGACCAGCTTGTGATGCTCAGAGTGCCAGGCTGGTTTCTGCCCTGCTCCTGCCCTTTACTCAGGCTGGTTTGTAAGGTTTCAAGGCAACCCTACACAAACAAATATCAATAACATTGAAATAGAATGTTAAGCCTTCAGTGCTGAATGGTAGCAACTCTCTTCTCATAAGACTTAACAAAGAATGGTTTGCTAGCACTGGGTTTTGGGGAGTATTTTGAATAGTTTGAGAATCACTCAAGGTCACACAAGCAAGTCTCTCACCTCATGCACAAGGACAACAATGATTCTTTCCCCATTTTTTTGGACCCACTCTCTTCAGCGTCTGGTTTTCTTTCTGGTCCCCATGTATATAATGAACAAACTGAAAACTCTGGTTCCAAAGACCTTGCAAATTTGCGGGGGAGTCAATTTCAACATCCAGAGCCAGACCGGAATTTTGCAACTGGGGGTCCATCTCTAATTATAAGTAGTGCTCGTGACTCAGTAGGTGAGAGTCATCTCTGATTGAAACAATACCCAAGTATGGGTTTAGTAATCTCTGTGCTGTTGGAGGAGAAACTGGCCATTTGTAAGTCTTAAAGATCCCATGGCACTCTGTGTAAGAGTAATAATAATAATATCTAGCTCTTATCAGTAGACCTCAAAGCTAGAAATATTAAGTGTGGTATCCTGATCAAATTCCAGCTATGGAATTCCAGCTAGGTAACGATTCTGCCTACCTGAATGTCCCCTGAAATAAGGGTCTTCTTCACACAGAAACTCTTCACTCATTTGCTTCTTCCCAGCTGGTCCAAGACGGTTAAATAGTGTTGCTGTGGACTGTTGAGCTATTGCATTTCATCCCAGAGGTGGCTGCATTACAATACTAAAAGAATTGTGGCATTTGTTAAGTTTGTAAAGTGTCTGGGGACCTTACAGAATGGAAGAGGTTCTATATCAGAATGTGTGTGGGTGTGTCTGTACGCATGAGCTGTGTGAGAATTTGGCACCCTGAAATCAGGCTGAGTTTGTGCTGTTATGTTGGTGAACCTGAGCTGAGGCTGGTCTCACAGCCCCGTCGCAGTCTGTCCCTCTACAGTTCTCTCTTCGTCTGTGTCCTGGGACTTGATGACCCCATGTGTAGTCTTCAGGGAGTGCCAGATGGCGGCTACTTCCACCTCACTTCCAAGTGGCCACTTTATAGAAGCCAGTGCCCCTCTGCATGATGAAATGAGTCTTTGAGGGGCAGGATACCACTTTTATTATTATCATTTATTTATTTATTGAATGACCCCAAATATCCTAGAAGCCTCAAAAAAAAAAAATTCAAAGGCACATTCTCCAGAGAGCTTACCATATAAAGTAGACACGACACAAGTGAGGATCATAGGCTGACAAGGAAGGGGAGAGGGAAGACAAGGGTGAAGTAATAAGATCATGTGATTCTCCAGGAAGGCCTAAACACATCTAGATGGCTCCATTAAAACTTGTGTTGGTGTTCCCTTTTCTCCCCACCTACCTCTCAGAGGCCTCCCAACGGAAGTGAGTTTTTAGTGGGCATTTGAATGCACTAAAGGAGGAGGCTTGGGAAGCAGGAGGGTGCTCCAAGCATAAGGGGCAATATGCAATAAGGCACAGAAATGGTGAGATGGGGGCACAGAGGCTGGTGTCATTGTCAGAGTAGGGAGGATGGCAGACAATGAAAGGAGATCAGGTCAGAGAGATAGGCAGTGACTGATTGCATGGTGCAGGCAAGGACAATACGTTTGAATTTGGTGCACAACACAATGAGGAACCTTTCAGTGATTCGGCCGGGAGGGGACGGGGGTGGGGGAGGGCATGGTTAAAGTGACAGATAAGACAGATGATTTTGGGTGGACTGGAGGGGACCCAGTATAGAGCAGTTGGACTGCAAACGGTGCTCTATAAGCCCTAGCATGGTAGCTAGGGATCTCCCAGGTGTTTTCTAGCCACCATGCTCTAGGGCACAGAAGTCAAGTAATCTATTGTGAGGGTATGAGGGATTGTAGCAGTACCACTTTGTACTGATATAGAAGCTTCCCTGCAAAAGTCTTAAGCATTTTTCAAACATTAATGCAGTAGGTTTTATAACACCCCCATGAGATAGGAAATTTGATCTATTTCCAGATGACAAAACTGGGGTCTGAAAGATTAAACAACTGGCCTATGGTCCCACAGCAAGTCAGTGATAAAGCCAGGAACCTAGTTCTCCTGTCACCTGGAGCACAGTACAGATCATTGGCAGAAAGAGCATTTCCCCACTCCCTTTGCCCTCACTACTTTCTGCCTTCTTCAAAGACCCTTGTAAGGATTGAACAGGGGAGGGGAGGAGTGGCCCATATCTAGGAACCTCTAGAAGAACCTGCTGTGGGGATTTGTACTTTAGACTAGAGATATGCAGGGTTGAGGAGGTGACCTAGTCACAGGATGAAGGGTAAGCTAGGAAGAGAGGCCAATTCCCAAAATCATCAAACGTAAGGTAAGGAGAGGTACCGGAGACAGAAGGTGGGGGAAAGCAGGGATGTATGCTGGAGGATGGAGGGGAGAAGCCTGAAGGGAGGAAATGGTCACCTGTATGGGGCATTCTTGGAGATTTGTTTGTGTTAGCTGACCCCGCAAGTGACCCTGCAGTGTTTATTTCCCTGGTGACCCCTCTGAATGAACCTTGCAGGATTTGTGCAGGCTTTAAGAACTGAACCCGGTGCCTTTTGCTCCTGAAACAAGCCTCCCCATTGGGCTAACCTCACAAGAGGCAGTAACTCAGGGCTTCCTTTCTCAACAGGTGTTGCACTTTACAAACATGGGAAATATCCAATATATATTCTTTTAAAATCAGACTTTTAAAAATTGCCCTTAAACCCCCAAATGTCATTCTGAAGGGGGAGGTGCTGTTAAAATGGGCTGGCGGTGCTACTGTTCTCAGTTTTCATCTTTTTCTCTCAATGTGACTGTGACATGTGCTGGTATTTGCTTTGCAAGATAACGATACACACAGGACATTTCAGGAAACACAAGGAGACAGCTAACCATAGTATCTGTAACATTATCGAAGCTGGCATAATGCTGGGTGGAATCTAACAGGAAGGCAGCAGTGGCACGAACTGGACACATAACTTTAAAAATGTCATGTCTCATCAGCAATGTGACTGGCCGATCCTTGGTTAAAAGTGACTATAAAGTGTATAGGGAGAATGCAAAGCTGTGCTCTCACCATACTTAATACCTGTTTCCAAAATAAGGAATCTTTTTTTAAAATGTCATGTGAACTACATCGGAATCTTGATAGCAGTCCAAAAATCCTTATAGCTGGATGGCATCTGAATGGAAAGTAAAAGCTTCGCTCTCATTTTTCTGGCCGGCCTTCCTCAGCATTGTCTTCACCAGAATGCTGCTCCAACTACAGACTGAAAACCAATAAGCACATTTTATGATTGTTCACTAGGTTCAAAACACTTGAAACATTTCAAAGTGCCTGACATCCTTTCAAGTTAGATGCTATAAAACCAAGCGCAAATAGAGTGGGTTTCAGAGGAGCTCTGTCAATCAGCGCTCAATCTGTATGTTCTCCAAGACATTCCTTATCCTGGCTGATTTATTTCATATTAAAAGGGCTGTCAATCTGTATCACGGGAACAGGTTGAAAAAAAGTGAGTGATGTTTGTGATTTTTGTTTTGTTTTGTTTTGTCTCTCTCTCTCTCCCCTCCCCTTACCCATCCCCCATCTTTATTTTTCTTTTGAGTATGGCACTGATGTTGTATACCACATGCATTTAAATTAGAAATATATTTTGCAAAGCAATGGCAGACCCTTTTTTATTATCAATCAAATATATCCCTTTTACCATCTGATGGCTTGGCAACGGGATCATCCCTCTTTCAGTTAAAATAAATGGGCCAGTAAAGTGGTGGAATATTCACAGTGCTGAAAAGGCTTTACACTGGTTAATGTACATTGTGTGTTGCAAGCTTCATTAGAACAGAATACTAATGATGCACTGTATGTCTCCCCATGGTATTGCTTTATTGTACCAGCTGTATTATTGTTTTATATTAATATATAGATTATTGTCTTATTCTTTCATATGCGTTTTGTCTCCTAATTTTTGTCTGGCATTGTTTATTTACTGGGTAATTTTTTAATGCCACATTTTCATGGCACAATTTTGGAACACATTTTTATCTGGACATAAGTTCTCGTTTTGGCTTCTGCAATTGTCTCTCTTAAAAGAGGGGGTGGGGCATGGGGTCCCCCTGGTGGATTTGGAGCCCAATAAGTGTATAATGCCCCTCCCCCACGGCAGAAGGCTCAGGACCCTGCTGGGTTTGGTGACCCTGAAGGGTACAAGTCACCCCCCAGCTCATGGGGAAGGTCCTCTCCCCTGATTTTAAGTGTTGAAATCTTCTCTGCAATAAGGGAAGAATGTTCTCCCCCGCCCCCCCCACCCTCCACCAGACTTTGGTGTCTAATATAGTGTCTGATTCCCAGGAAGAGGCGTTCACCCTGTGGGTTGCATTCCCATTGTGAGGTGTTGGAGGGCTGCTTTGTTGAGGCACTTCACACTCCAGGGAATTGTAGCTTTACCCTCTTCCCCCCACCCACCTTCCCCTATAATTCTTGCTCCCACATCTCTTCTCTGGCCCCCAGCCTCATCCCATGCTCTCTGCCCCTTTTAGCATTCTAAAATTCTAAAAGTGGCATTCTGGTACCTTCAGATTTAAGACTACACCATTGCTCATTTTCCTTGCTTACCGCATGCCAGAACAGATGTTAGGATGTGTCGTAATGCAGCTTGCTGAGCAATGTCTCCTTCATGGATAGGCATATGCAGATAGTAGGCATCTTGGCCTTTAGGCTCCTTTCAACCCTGATTCTTGGGATCTGAGTAAAGTCTGTGAAAAGCCTGCAGCTCTTGGCCCTTTATACAATAAATTGCTCAGTTTTTCAGGCCTCTGTTACCTGCCCCACAACTGGTTTTTAACTCATAAGAGCAGTTTTCTCTAGCTGGAAAACAGAACAAAACCACAGTTCCTGCCCCAAGGAGGGTGCATCTGTGTCTCCAAGACACAATGAAACCCGTGGGTTCTGCTGTGCAGGACTCAGAGAGGATCAGCAGCCCAGCCTGTATGACCCATGGCATCCATGCTAGTAACTGGAGAGGCAAAGAGGTTGTGTCAGGCTAAGGAGAGAGAAAAGGAATGTGACCAACAAATTTGCTGCTATGCACATCCACGAGCATGTGATTGAAGGGGAACTCATGTTTCAATGTTCCAGTTGCAGAGGGGCTTTTCTGGTACTCCATGGCTTGTGGGGTGATTGGGAAAGATTCTGTCTCCTCTTCCTGCTCCCTGAAGAACAACTCGGATCAAAGGCCCTTTGCTCAAGCTTTGTGCAGATGACAGGATTTGGAATAATGTACTTTCCATTAGTTGTTTATCGTGCCATTCAGAGAAAACGGTTATTCAAAATACCTACTTACAAGGGCAGGAGGAGGTAGACAACGATAGGTTTGAAGAGAAAACACCATGTTGCTATGTGATGGTGACTGGTTTCACTGAATGCAAAAGAGCAGCAGCCTGTAGCTGAGTTTATATGTGAAGCGCTGAGGGGTTTTCCATTACAATCCTCTGGCTTCGTATGAAAAACAAACATACAGCAGCCTGCACCCCTGTTAGATATAGGTAACACATTGGAGCTATGTGACCATGATAATCATGGCTCTTGCAGACTGAGGATTCATTTTGTCACGTGGTGGTTGTGGCGGGGGAAAGGACTGAGGATAAATCAATGAACAGAAATCAGAGGTTTTTCCAAAGAGTGCGACTTCTTCTAATATGAAATAATAATCGGGAGCTGAAAGCCAATGCATTAAATACTACATTGGGATTTTAAAACTAAGGGAAGCACAAATGGCTACTGTACAATGAACTATAAAGTAACTATAAGAGGGCATTGTGAGCTCCTGCTA